>NC_066622.1:58522659-58595552 GCF_025201925.1 Gopherus flavomarginatus | reverse complement strand
ACACCCAGGAGGTTCCCTCAATTTCCCTGAGCTCTGCTGCCCAACTTCTTCTCGAATCCCTCTGCTCACCACCCCCCCCAAAAAACCACCTTTCCAAACAACTCCTTCTTTTCTTGCCCCTGATTCTGGTTCACACCCTGGGACCATCTCCTCTCTTTGTCTTCCGCCCCTCCAGGTGAAGCCAGATGGAGGCAACTTCAGCCACTGGAGTCAGCCTCAGCGAGCACTGCAGCCGGCCCCGGGGGAGGGGGGTGTTGCAGACACAGGAAGGGAGCAGGGGGTGCTGGGAAGAAGGCGGCAGGAGAACAAAGCTCAGAGACCCACATGGGAAATTCCAGGGGGGGCTCTGACACATCCCAGGTGCGGGCAGCTCTGGGGGCGGGGCTTCTGGCTCAGCTCGGGGGCGGGGCAGCTCCTCGGGGCGGGCTCCCAGACAGAGCAGGGGCGGAGCAGCTCCTGGGGCGGGGCTCTGGCACAGCCCATGGGCGGGCAGCTCCTGGGGCGGGGCTCTGGCGCAGACCAGGGGCAGGGGCAGCTCCTGGGAGTGGGGCTCGGGGCACAAGACCATGGGTTCAGGGCAGCTCCTGAGGGCGGGGCCTGGGTCACAGTCCAGGGGCCGGGGCAACTCCCTGGGTGCGTGGGACTCTAGGCACAGCTCAGGGCGGTGGGCAGCTCGGGGTGGGGCGGGCTCCGGCTCAGCTCAGGGGCGGGGCAGCTCCTGGGGAGCGGTGCTCTGGCACATTGTGACCCGGAGACCGGGCTGAACAGCTCGCTTCCTGGTTC
Organism: Gopherus flavomarginatus; assembly: GCF_025201925.1. NCBI lineage: Eukaryota > Metazoa > Chordata > Testudines > Testudinidae > Gopherus > Gopherus flavomarginatus. The sequence goes on along the minus strand of NC_066622.1, from coordinate 58,594,769 downwards.
TCCACGTGCTGCAGCAGCCCTGGAGCTGCCCGAGCCTGGAGCGTGAGCCGGCTGTTCTCAGGTGCAGCCAGGATCGTCTCCCCCGGCCCCCGCTGGGATCCAGTCGTGGGGACAGAGACTGGGCCCGGGGGGTTCCCCTTGGTTTGCTGGCGGGGGGCGGGAGGGGAGAAGCCGGAGCTGCAGGCGGGGGAAGGGCGGTGGGACATTGTGACCCGGAGGCCCCCGGTGGAATGAGAGGTGCTGGGGGGCAGGAAAGTGACTCTGCCCCAGGGAGCCTGGGAGAAGCCTTGAAGGCGCCTCGGCCCCAGTGGAGGCTGCAGGAGGATCCGCCCGCCCGCCCCGCTGGGATGGGGGGGCCGGGGCCCGGCCGTCGTGTGGGGGGAGGGGCGGAGCCACGGGCCAGGCGGGGGGGGGCGGTGTATTAAATCCCTCCCAATAGCAATGTGCTACTCCCGGGCACTGCGCATACCCAGTAACAGCTGCTGAAGCCGCTGCCCTTCCCCCTGCCCGGACCAGCCGTAACGTTCCCGGGCCTGGGGGCGGAGGCTGGAGCGGGGCGGGGGAGTAACAGGGAGCGTGGGAGGGGCTGGCGCAGAGCAGGAAATTGATGGGCGGGTGGGTCAGGCAGCTGGAGGCAGGGTTCGTGGGGGGCTAAAGGGCACAATCCGGCTGGGGGGAGGAGCAGGAGTTGAGCTCAGGGGGAGGCGCTGGCAGAGCCCCCCCCTTTGGTGTGAGGGCGGATGGTGTCGAGGGGGAGGAGAAGCCGGAGTTGCAGGGGGGGGAGGTCACTGGGGTGGGGGGGGTAGATCTGTCTCTGTGCAGCCAGGACATTCCCGGGGTGGGAGGGAGGTGAGTTAACTGGATCCTGTCCCTGTTTTTGCCACTTCCTCCCACACACACATTCTCTCAAGATTTCCCCTTTTCTCTCTCATTATCACACGTGGCTATAAAATCCAGGGAGATTCTCCTCCCCCCCCCCCAATGATCAGCTCTCTAATTGCCTCTGATTTTCCCTTTTCTCTCCATACTTCTCAAATGTCAATTTAAAATCTCTCCGATGGGGGGTGGATTTTCCCACCCATTTTATCTGCAGCGATTTGTCCTTGTTTGGGTGGGAAATTGTTGCCCTGGGTCATTCCCCAGAACATGGCTCCCACTGGAGTGGGATGGGATGAGGTTCCCGTTCTCTGCAGGGCAGGGAAGGGAAGGGAGGAGCACATCCCCCATGGAGACTGCCCAGACCCCATTTCCCAATTCCCCTGCGGCCCCCTTCCATTGTCCAGGGAGCCTTCCAGCTCCCCCCCGCCCTTAAATCAGCTCCTCAAAGGGCTCTGAGCTGCTCACGTGAATGGTTGCCCCGTGGCCGGGGGGGACCATCACATTCTGTTTATGTATTGGACAGTCATATAAAATCCAGTCCAACAGTCCCCCTTTTCCACTAGTTATTTAATAGCAACATCAAATCCCCTCCGATCTTGGTGGTTTTCTCTCATGTTATCAAATGTCGTTTGTGACAGGGTTCTCTCTGCGTGTCTCAAAGATTGATATAAAATACCCCAAACATTTGCCCCACTTCTCTCTAGTTGTTTTATTTCTAATTGAATATGATGGGTTGTTTCCCAATGTGCTAAGATGCAGCCGCCTCTGGGGTGGATCCATGGTGGCCATTATTTGCTAGTGACAGCCCGTGGATCTTTCTTGCCCTCCAGGCCTTCCATTCTCCTGTTAAAGAAGCACTCCCCAGGCTCCCTCTGCCTGTGTGACTGGCCAGCAGGAGGTGGTGTTAACTTTCTAGCCACTTCTCACACTCTGTGAGGTAACACTTGCAGGGGCAGGGAAGGTGTCTGTGTGGGGAGATTGCAGCTGAAGGGGCATTGTGGTAGGGGGAGGCCTCTGGGTGGCTGGGCAGGGGGTACCCTAGTCAGGTTGGTGGGTTGTGGAGGTTTGGGGTTTTCGGGGGTGGTGGTTCTGATGTGCCCATCCCTGAGGCTATGGGTCCTGGAGGTGGGTATCGCTGGGGGCCTGGTGGCTGCAGAACAGTGGGGGTGGGTGTCTCTTGGGGAGGCGGGACAGAGGGTTAGAGGGAGCCTGGTTCTGTGCCAGGGGCTCTGTCTGTGCTTCCCCCGCTGGTTCCTGGTTTTGTTGCCATGCCCAGTGCACAGAGCTGGGGGAGGGGATCCCTGGCACTAGGTGAGGGCATGCCAGGGAAGCAGAGTGATGGGTCGCACTGTAAAGCATCAGGGGGTCACACTGGGCAGAGGAGGGGGTCCCAGGCAAATGTCAGGGTAGATCGTTCTGGAGGGTGGGGAAGTTCCTAGGCAGGCAGTGAGGGACTGAGTTCCCAGTGGGGGGGGGTCCCTTGAGGGGGTCCCTGGCTGCTGGGGGCTCTTGGTGGGGGGAACCCTTTGGGATTCCCAACCTGGCAATCATGGTGTGGTGGGGGTTTCTCTGGCCGGTGGGGCTTTGAGGGGTATCTGGGGTCCCTGGCCAGGGACTCTGGGGGCTGCGTCCCAGGGAATATCTGATGGGATCCTGGCTGGGGGGTGTCTGGGGCCCCTGGCTGGGGGGTCTGGGCTCTGGGTACTAGGGGGTGTCTGGGGGCTGCTGCTAACCATGATCCTTCTCTCTGGTCAACTTGTACCAGAGTCCTGGCTCCTAGTCACCAGGTCACCAAGTCCATTCCCCAGTCACGTGCCCTGTCACTGTGATAACTTTCTGTCCACTTAGCAAACACTGTTAGTGTGAAATCACAGAATTTACTTTTCTCCTCTTTTGAAAACTGCAGGAACTTTCGGTTCCGTTTGGAAAATTTTTGCCCCCAGTCCTTGTCCTAGATCTGCGGGGGTGAGGGAGGTGGGAAGGGAGTCAGCACTGCCACACGATGGTCTTTTCCACAGCGTTCTGAACTCATTCTTTCTGAAATCCGGTGTCATTGAGACCGTTGTTAATCCAGAGTCACTGTATGGAAAGACAAGGAGTGATTCCAGATGGACAGTGGGTCAAATGAGATCAGCCATTCTCCCTGTGAGGAGGGGCTCCCATTAGCTGCTCTCCCCAGAGAGCTAAAGGAGGGAAGCTGCTCATACACTCTGTCCCTCTCTGCTCAGGATATTGGGGTTCAGCTTCCTGGGTCAGATGCTGCAGCCTCCATTGTGATCTGGGAGACCAGGCTTGGCAGCTGCTGCTCCCCCAGTGGGGCTCTGTGCTGGGAAGTGACCTTAATTAAAGCTTCTTCTCTGCCCGGCCCAGGGGATGACTTTCTGCAGCTGGTCCTAGCCCCCTAGGGCAGTCCTGGGCCCTGTTACTACTAAATTCTGAGCCAGAGTCTCCAGGTAACTGAAAGACCTCAGGGAATGTCCTAGGGTCTGGCAAGAAAGTGACTCTGCACAAACAACACCACCTCATTTCTCCTCCCATTAGCGGTTGCCAGGAGGAAATCCAGCCATGGGAGAGCAAAGCCCCCAGGAATGGGACTGTCCCAGCCAGAGGGGCAGGGAGAGAGGACAGGGGAAGGAGAGACTGAAAGGGGCAGTGGGAGAAATGAATGTGGGGAGAGATTTCCAGCTCTCTAGTCCACCCAGACACATGTATTGCTGCATCCTGGGGCAGAACCACTTTCCAGTGAACAAAACAAGGATCAGACAGAGCAAAAGCCAGTTCCTGACTCCATATTCCCCCTGCTGGGGTGTGGCTGCCGTGGGGTCAGTGTCTGAGGGAATCCCCCACAGTGACTCCTTTGGTTCTGCTCTTTTCTAGCCTTGTGTTCAGAGAAGGGGTGAGGGGAGAGAGAAGGGAGGTTAAAAATGTGTCTGTGGACTTAGCCTGGCAGGAGGGGCCAGGTCTAAATTGTAATAAACAGATTGAGCATTTCCCAGCATGACAGAATCTAGGGTGTCTGTCTGCAGGGAAAGGGCCTGGGGGAATTGTGATGTGAAATTAACTAAAACCGGTTCTGAAACGCCCACAACTGCCCTTCTCCCCCAGACAGGCTGCAGAATGTTTTGCTCCAGCTCATCCCAGCCTGGCGTGGGACAGGGAAGAGAAATGGCTGCAGTGGAGTCAGTCCAGGTAGAGATTATCGGGGGGTTGCTGGTGGGTTCCTGCTGGAGGAAAGGGAGAGCAAATACACCAGAGGTGGGAAGGTTTGCAGAGTCTGGTTTGGAGGTTGGAGCGGGGCAGGAAATTCACAGCGTGGGGAAAGGAGGAGGCCAGGGTGTGGCAGACCTGCTGGGAGTTATTTACTAAGTGGCCTAGATTCTAGGAACAGACCCAGGAGGTTTGGAGGTGGAAATGCCCTAATTTGTGAAGAGAGAAAATAACCCACCTACATGGAGCTAGTCAAACTGACCAGACTCCTAGTGCTGGAGCCTGACCTCATTAACCATCAGCTGCTGTGAGATATAAAGGGGACACCCATGAGTCAGGCTTATTGGAGCTGCCTCTCCCTTCATATCCCGCTCCTCACAATGAGGAGGGTGTTGGGCATCCTACCAGCGAGCTCTCCCTGGACCCTGCTAGGGGCTCCATCTCCTGTATCAGTCAGTGGCTAGTAGGGGGGTGATGGATATGCTGGGAGAGATAAGGGGCTCTCTCTTCATCCCCTCACCCTGGCATTTGCTGGATACTCTGAGCCAGGTCGAGGTGGGACTCTCCTGACTATGATCCACCCAGAGCTTCCATTTGATTCACTCTTCTCTGCCACAAATAGTGGGGCTGTGAGTGGGGCAGCAAGTCCTTAGTGTTGGACTCTTACTCTTTCAGGGGCTGGTGACCTTCAAGGAGATGGCTATGTATTTCACCAGGGAAGAGTGGGCTCTGCTGGACCCCACTCAGAGAGCCCTCTACTGGGATGTCATGCAGGAGAACTATGAGACTGTGACCTCGCTGGGTAAGGGTTCCTGTCCCTTCTGTTCTTGGAAGGGGAAATGAAGAGTGAAGGTTCACGCCACCCCCACAATGCCATCTGTACCCTGTCCTGTTTCAGCATCACCCCAATAGGCCAGTGACACACATAATACCAGAGACCCTCCTCTGCTGCAGAACACTTTGGGAACAGAGCACAGGAGCCGTATTGCACAGTGTCAAATATCTCCTGTTTGCTCAAGTGAAACTGGGGGTTAGGTCTGGCATAACTGTCCCATACCCCTAATCATTTTTGTTGCCCTTTTCTGAACCTTTTCCAATTCCAATATATCTATTTTTGAGATGGGGTGACATGTGCATGCAGTATTCAAGATGTGGGTGTATCATGGATTTATTTGCTGTTTTTACAAATATGATCTATGAGATATTCTGTCATATCTATCACTTTCTTAATTATTTCCTACATTGTTCACTTTTTTTCACTGCTGCTGCACATTGAGTGGATGTTTTCAGAGAACTATCCACAGTGACTCCAAGATCCATCTCTTGAGTGGAAACAACTAATTTAGACCCCATCATTTTGTATGTATAGTTGGGATTGTGTTTTCCAATGGGCTGCACTATGTGCTATCCTGTCATCTAGTACTGCTGAGATCCTGGATTCAGTAATATCCCTGCCCTTCCTGTTCCCTTTCTCCACCGAACCCCGCCAGCCCATGCTTCCTGTTCCCAGCTTCCCCAGGATTCTCGCACTGTCTCTGAACCTCTCTGTCAGCAAGAAGCAGTGCCAGGGACACTTGCCCTCTGTCTGGAGTCTTCGATTTCTGGGACATGGATTTACTTTCTCTGTGTTGTAAGAGGCTCTGTCATAATGAGTGTCTGTGATGTTACCCAGAGTACAATCTGGACTGTTAAATAGCTGTCCCCTCAGTCCTCCAGCATGGGGTGCCTTTTCCACTGTTTTCCCGCGAGAACAGCCCCTCTTGGCCAATTAACACACAGTCTCCAGCATGTAACTCACTCCCAGCTACACAGTATTGAGTGCTGCTAGACAGCCACTCATGAATTACACCTCAGGAGAAAACCAGCAAATTCTCAAGTGCCCAACTTTCCCCCAGAAATGTGCATCTTGCACTGTCCAGCACGCTACTGAACGACCCAAGCTCATATGAAGTCTGTCATTTCATCAGCGGAAAATGACATGCACCAGCTTGTTATCCCAAACAGAGTTTCCAACACACTTCAATCCACACATACTGGTTAGATGAACAATAAACCAAGATTGTTAACTACCAAAAACTAAAACTAGGCCCAGTCCATGAAAGGGGCACTCCCAGGAGAGACTGTATAAAGGCTGGAACATGAAACACCTTTGTAAACCTGAGACAGCTGCCTTGGGGACAATGACAGGGAGAATCCCCCAAAGTGACTCCTTTGTTTCTGCTCTTCTCTGGCCTCCGATTGTTCCTTCCAACGTGGAGTACTTTGCACTTGTCTCTACTGAATTTGATCCTATTTACTTCAGATCATTTCTCCCGTTTGTCCAGATCATTTTGAATTTTAATCCAATCCTCCAAAGCACTTACAACCCCTCCCAGCTTGGTGTTGTCCGCAAACTTGATACGTGTAAGAGAGAGACTGTTACTGGGAGGGTTTCCCCATGTGTCAGAGGGTTACACCCTGGTGGGAGGGGGCTAGGCCTGTACTGGAATAAGGTCACTCTGTGCTTCACAGTGTGCTAGAACCTAGAATGTGCATTAGCAGGGGAAAAGCTGGGGGGAATCGGCTTGGGGAATGGACAAAAGCCTAGTCTGAATTCTCACACCTTGCCCTTTTCACCCCGGCAGGCCAGAGAATAACATCCATGTTTCGCTGCAGATCATCTCGTCCTCCCAGGGGCAAGGAAATGGCTGCAATGGAGCTGGCTCAGGTAAGAGATTATCAGGGTGGCGGGCTCTGCTTGGAGGTTGAGGAGCAGTAAATGCATAAGAGGGTGGGAATTGCTAGAGGTGGTGGGAAGCAGGAAATATCTCGGGTGGAGAAAGGGAGGGGACAGCATGTGACAAACCTGCTGAGACTTGTGTAGTGTAGGGCGTGATGGGTTGTCACCCCCAGGAGGCAGTTTGTGGAGCTTCTGGGAACTGCTGTGTCCTCTAACCCTCACGCTGGGCTGGCCCTTCTCACACTGCTTTGCTGGAGATTTCGCCAGCCTCTCCAGGGCCTGTTATCACCCAACACAACAGCAGGTGGCGCCATGCAGCCAACTAAGCTACCTGAGTGCGTTACCTAAGCCACTCAAGGACAGATAGAAGACAAGAGCCAATTTCCCACTCCCCAACCTTGCACACTTGCTGTAGTATAAATCCAGAATGATACCATCTTATAGTGCACAGGGATCTCTATAATGCAAGCTCATTAATGTAGTTCCCCTTCCCCTCGATATGGGACAGATGTGCACAACAAGCTGAGATTTTCCCCAGACACTTCACTCAAAATACGCTGGTTAAGATAAAGCATCAAACAAGTTTATTAACTGCAGAAAGATAGATTAAGTGATTATAAGTGATAACAAACAGATCAAAGCAGATTATTTAGCAAATAACCAAAACTCAGACTAAGCCTAACATACTAGATGGATAGAATTTGAATTAGCAATTTCTCACCCTGACTGATGGTACAAGCAGTCCCCCAAGTTTCCATACACAAGCTAGAAATCTCTTGATCCTGGGAGCAGCACTTCCCCCACATCCGTTTTTGTTTCTCAGGTGTTTCCAGAAGTTCTCTTGTGTGGAGAATGAGGCCAAGAGATGATGTCACACCCCACCTTATGTAGCTTTTCCATATGGTGGGAACCTTTTGTTCCAAACTCAGTTCCTAGTCCAGTTTGTGGAAAAATACAGGTACTAAAATGGAGTTTAGTGTCATGTGGTCTGGTCACAGGCCCTGCTGAGTCATAGTAGCCATGACTCATAGGCTGGCTGAAACATTCACAGGAAGGCTAAGCTCTTCCACAGTCCATTGTCTTTGTTGAGCCATCAGCACTGTCTGGCTTCTTCATTGTTGTACCTGAAAGGCTCATTGTGGGTGTTACCCAGAGTAAGCACATTTGAAATACAGATCCAGAGTCAATATCCATAACTTCAGATACGAACATGATATGTGCACACAAATAGGATAATCATATTCAGCAAATCAGAACTTTTCCAGTGACACCACACATGATGCATCTTCTACAAAATAGATCATAATTATGTCCTAATCATATTATAATCATACCACTATGATGAATATGGGGGTGTAGTGTCAGATAGGTCCTAATTTCAAGGCACAGGAGTTGGGAATGGAACTTCCCCTCTTTGTGGAACAGGAAATAACCCTCCAGCCAGGGCTGGGACAACTTCCCAGACTCTCAGTGATGGAGCCTGAATCTACTGACATTTCATTAATTACCACCAACCCCAATCTTTGTGGCAACTGTAAACTTTATCAGTGATGATTTTGTACTCTCTTCTAAGTCATGGATAAGAATGTTAAATAGCACAGGGCCAAGAACCAATCCCTGCAGGAACCTGCTAGAAAGAAATCCACTCGATCATGGTTCCCCATTTACTATCAGAGTTTTTAATCTATTTAATGTATGCCGTGTTTATTTTGTATCATTCTAGTTTTTTTTAGTAAAAATATTGTGCTAATCAAGTCATGTCCCTTACGGAAGTTTAGGTATATTACATCAATACTATTAGCTGCAACCAAACTTTTGATCTCATCCAATAAGGATATCCCGTTAGTTTGATAGGCTCTATTTTCTCTAAACCTTTGTTAATGGGCACTACAATTCTGACCTTCTAACTTCTATTCTTTATGATTGACTTCCCCTTTCTTCCATATATTTTATTTGGAGAGTGCTTGGATTCCTACCAGGGAGCCACTATCAGGGTCCAGAGACAGCCCCATCTCCTATATTAAGCTCTGGCTAGTAGCTATGTGATAAATGTGAAGACCCTGCTTCTGTCTGTCAGATGGGAGACACAAAGGTTCTCTCTTTCTACCCTCTGATGCCTCCTGGCTGCTGTAAGCAAGGTGGGGTGGGACTCTGTTAACATGTGCCTCCCGGAGCTTCCATTTCCCTGGTGCTGCTGTTCCGTGAATAGTGGGGTTGTGAGTGGGTCAGCAGGTACTGAGTATTGGACTCCTGCTCTTTCAGGGGCCGGTGACCTTCGAGGAGGTGTCTGTGTATTTCTCCAGGGAAGAGGGGACTCTGCTGGACCCCACTCAGAGAGCCCTCTACAGAGATGTCATGCAGGGGAACTATGAGACGATGGTCTTGCTGGGTAAGGATTCCTGTCCCTTCTGTTCTTGGAAGGGGAAATGAAGAGTGAAGGTTCATGCCACCCCCACAATGCCATCTGTACCCTGTCCTGTTTCAGCATCACCCCAATAGGCCAGTAACATACATACTACCAGAGACCCTCCTCTGCTGCAGAACACTTTGGGAACAGAGCACAGGAGCAGCATCACACAATGTCAAATATCTCCTCTTTACTCAAGTAAAACTGGGGTTAGGTCCAGCATAATGAACAGAAGCTTCCTACCCCCAGCCTTCTCTCAAACCCTGAGCCTTCTCTACCCAAACCAGAATGTGCTTGGGGTGTAACAAGCAGGCGGCTGGAGTCAGAGCTGCCAGTCCAGGGTTACTTATCATACAGACACTCAGTGCGTCCTTGAACGCTGGCTGGGAGTATCCAGACAGGGGAGCTCCAGCAGCAGAACACTGAATCTCACCCAGGATTACAGATGACACAACTCCTCGCTGATCTGGATTGCACCCCAGCATGTGAAAATGGCCTAGGTTGGTAGTGACATTTCTTGAGACATGGAGAGTCTTGCTCCCATATCACCAGGTGTAATAAAAATAACAGGAAAGGCCAAATATGGAAAACTGATTGTTCAGCTTGCTTTTGACCTGCATCATATTTTGCAATATATTCCAAATAAGGAAATTAACGTGCAACGTATGTGTCATTGTTTGTGGTTTTAAGCTGTAAAAGGCTTGTGTGATTTTTAGCTCGGGAACAGTATTCCAATAGCTGTCGCCCCCTGCGTGCTTGTAACCAAGAAAAGAGCCTCAGGCTGAGCTGATTCAAATATTAATCCTGTGGTCGTTTTCCACAACAGCCTCAATAGGTCCCTGTGATGGAATGTAAGGCTACATCTAGACTACCCACCGTATCGGCGGGTTAAAATCGATTGCTCGGGGATCGATATATGGCGTCTCATCTAGACGCCATATATCGATCCCCGAGCGCGCTTATATCGATTCCGGAACAACACCAACCCCAACGGAGTTGCTGATTTGACAGGGGGAGCCGCGGACATCGATCCCGCGCGGTGAGGATGGGTGAGTAATCCGATCTTAGATATTCGACTTCAGTTACGTTATTCACGTAGCTGAATTTGCGTATCTAAGATCGATTTCCCCCCGTAGTGTAGACCAGCCCTTAATGTCTTCACACCTTCCCCCTGCAGGAGAATGGCTGTTTGACCAGCTGTTTGCCTTGCTGTCTCTGAGGAACTGGTCTGTGGGTGTTCCCCAGAACTGTAACTTTTTCAGTAATATCATACTGTAAAATCTCACAATTTTACATACAGTGTTACTACACATTTTAACAGGAGGATAATATTCAGTAGGTTATGCGTTTTCTAATGATACCTCACAAGCCATACTGGGTACAAAATTGATCATAATTTTCTAGAAGAGTGAACACAGGGGTACAGATTGACACAGTGTCTGTGTGTGTGTTCCCAGCAGATATGTGGGTATTTCAATCCCTCCTAAGCACAATGTTTGGCATCTTCAAGGACCTGGGGAACTGGTCCTGGGAATTCACTAGTTTAGCAAGTGTGAGACTGCATGAAATTGTGAGACACTTTGGTATTAATAATAAAATAATATAATCTGATAAAATTGCAATGAATCATGCTAGGTATGCCATGTAAAGTGTCAGTGAAAATGTTATGATTTGCCAAGTATGATAATTTTGTTTCTATGTTTCTATCACCTTTGTATTGTGAGTTACAGATATGTAAGGTATATCTGTATTTCCAGACTTGTGCAGTTTTTCTGGGTGACACCCCCAGACATATTGGCATCAACATTGCCTAGCATGTTTGATGGCCCATTGAGGGTCATCAGCTGTACAATGAACCTATGGACCAAGGGGATACACCTATTGAGTCAGCAAGACATGCCGGGGTTTGCCTGTGTAATGAAACCTCCAAAGCTTTTCCATGCCATGTGCTGTGAAGCTTGTGTTTGGGACACAGGAAGTACAAGCCACATGGCAAAAGGAATATAAAGCGCAGCTGCATCATCTCCATCTTGTCTTCAATCCCCCTTCCTACCTCTGGAGCAACTTCTCTACAAACTGAACCCTGGAACAAAGGACTGAATGACCCATCCAAGCTGTGGATGCGTTCCAGACAGACTTTCAAGCCAGCAACTCACCAATACTGCTAAGAACCTGATATATCCATTTTGGAATGTATCTGACTGCTTTTCCATTTAAATTCTTTCTGTCTTTCTTTCTTTTAAACCTTTAGTTTAGATGCTAAAGAATTGTCTGGAAGGATGGAATTTAACTTCATTCTTTCATTTGTTCTTTCTTCTAAACATTTAGTTTAACTGCTAAAGGATTGGCTGGCAGCATGGTATTTTGGATGAGATCCAAACCTGGGTAATGTGGCTAACCTTCTACCCACCCACTTCCTGGATCCAATTAGGATCACTCTCCTGCTGCCCTCTGGCCATGCTGTATCACAGTGAGCAGAGTTTTTAAATAACCTCTCACTGTACGGGACCTAGTTGCTGATTAGGAGTCAGAGAACTGTCATGCAATAAAGGGGGCCGTGTGATTTCTTTTTTCAGAGTCTCGTTAACCAGTGTGTGGGATCAGAAGCACAGTTTGTGACTGGTCAGTGAGTTTAACTTCAGTGTTAACCACCAGTATGGGGAGCATCTGCTCTCCCTTTTTCAGCCTGCTCTGACCTTGGCATTTTCAGTGAGGACTGCCCCAGGCACACTAGGTCACACTAAGCACTGAAGATAAATTAACAGAATGTTTTTGATGATCAAGTTGTATGAAATCAACTGAACTCCTTTGTTTTCTTTCATCTGAGCGGAGTTTCTGGTTTTCCAACGTGATATGATCTCCCAGCTGGAACAAGGGGAAGAGCCATGGGTCCCAGAGCTCCAGGGTTCAGAGGAAAGAGAGATCCTGAGATCTCCCCGCACAGATGAGGAAACATTAAACCAACTCAGAATCTGTAAGTGCCTGAAGGAAACATCTAGGATGCCCTACAAAGCTCTTGGGAAGTCTCTCAGTTCATTATTGTCCATAGCAGGGGTCGCATCCGCAGGGTAAATATAGCTCAAGGCTTCCTATAGATGCTAGCAGACACCGGGCAGTAGCTTTCTCCCTTCCCCCTGTGAAGTTGGATGGGATGTGAAGGCTGAATTGATCCCCTCCTCTCTCCTGTTGGGGGGAGCTGAGTTCCTGATTTTTATTTGTCCTCTCTCCAGCACTTGTTTTGGTTTGGCCTTCCCCTTTCCATCCCTGTTTGAGGTTTCTGTCTCTATCACAGCAGGTGATGCAATGACGTGTGAGGTTCAGCACAGACCAGAAAAAGAGCAGGGAAACCAGCCAGGGGAGAAAATGGATAAATTTATTTCCTGTCAGGGAACTCAGAAGGGCCTTAAGGAAACCAGAATACAGCAGGAAATCTGCAGGGAAAAGCAAAAAAAAATACATGTGCTGAGTGTGGGAAAAACTTCACTTACAGATCAGGCCTTTCTCAACATCAGAGAATCCACACAGGGGAGAGGCCCTGTGAATGCAATGAGTGCGGGAAAACTTTCAGTCGCAGCTCGCACCTTATTGGGCATCAGAGAATCCACACAGGGAAGAGATCCTATGAATGCACTGAGTGCGGGAAAACTTTCAGTCGCAGCTCACACCTTATTCGGCATCAGAGAATCCACACACAGGAGGGGTCCTATGAATGCAGTGAGTGCGGGAAAACCTTCAATCGCAGCTCTCACCTTATTCAGCATCAGAGAATCCACACGAGCAAGAAGCCCCGCGAATGCCGTCAGCAGGCCTGCACAACTCGTAAAGTGGTGATGTAGAGAAATCTCTGTATTAACTATCTCTATAAATCTTTATAACGTTGCATTGTGTTATTTTGTATTAAGTATCTTTATCTTTATGACATTGCATCCGGCATGATGTTATTTTGTAATTCATATGACTTGGCATTGTGCCTCTCTATTTTCATACAACTTTGTATTAGATCCCTATATAGAAAATTGGTAGAAAACTTTGTATCAAATGTTATAGCCCCTAAGGATAGTATAGTTAAAGTAAAAGAAAACATGTGCCTTTTTGCTAGAAGTAGAATAAGATCTTCCCCCGCACTCTGTAATCAATTGCTCTATTGACTGAATGAGGTGTGAATGAGTGAGGCTTGGAAGACACCCACCTCCAGACAGCTACAACAGTTGAAGAGGGAATGGGAGCCAGAGCAAAGGACAATACAACTTGTCAAGTGGGCCCAATAAAGAAGAGCAGACATATTGATGGCCTCAGGGATTAGAAGCAAGCACCTTCTTTAGAAAACACCCTCTTTGAGCAGCATTGGGACAACACCCAGAGAAAAGCAGCACAAAGACCAACGGACGCAGACCCAGATTTTGAATCTGGTCTAGATTTGCATAAGAGGGAAGCTGCTATAAATGCGAGGTGTCTTGCAGAAGGACCCCGGATCTCGTCTTGTCACCATCGGACCATCGATTTGGATCGGTAGAAGCCCGGCTCCACCCCTCCCCCATCTAACTCACCTGGCCAGTGCAGTTAAGGGGAGCAACTAGTTGGTAACAACAGCAAGACGGAGTGTGTTTATGTCTGTGTGTGTGCGTGAATGCATGACTGTGATATATATCTCATGTGCATATCATAGAGTATTAATTGATACCTGTATTACTAATAAATGTGGCATTTTGCCTTAATCCCCCTGAAAAGTTCCTGTACAGTACTTTGAGTAAAACAGCGAGGGCCACAATACTCCAAAGAAAACAGCTGAGGACCGAAACCCCCCGGCCCTGCGGAAACACCCCCCACTCAGGACCTCCCAGCCTGGCGGAAACACCCCGCCCAGCCCTGCAGAAACAAACCCTCCTTCCCCAGCGCCGCCCCACCAAAACAGCTGTGGGTCAAAAAGGAAGGTTGGTGGTGGGGAGGTGTTACTTGATGTTAAATCAACCAGGGACTCCCAGCCAAAGAGGTGGCTGGGAGCCCTCAGGGTCAAATTAAAGGGCCTGGGGCTCTGACGACTGGGGGAACCCGGAGCTTTTCAGGGCTGGGGCAGGGATTTAAAGGTCCCAGAGCTCCTGCTGCTGAGGGGAGCCTGAGCCCTTGAAATCCCAGCCTCACTCCATCCCCTGGAGCTGCCGCCAGGATTCAAAGGGCTCTGTGCTGCCTGCAGCCACAGGGATCCCTGAGCCCTTTAAATCTCAGCTGCTGCCGGGATTCAAAGGGCTCTGGGCTGCCCGTGGCGGTGGGGAGCCCTGAGACCTTTAAACCTCAGCTGCGGCCGGGAATCTCTGCGAGCAGCCCAGAGCCCTTTGAATCCCGGCCGTGGCTGGCAGGCCGGCTTTAGGAAGTGCGGGGCCCAATTTGAACATTTTTGGCGGGGCCCCGCAGGGATGATTGGGGAAAAAAAAGCCTTTCAGTTCTTAACAACCGGTTCCCTATAAAAAGTTCTGCCACAGTATGTATTTTTTGTACCAGTAGGGTTACCATACGTCCGTATTTTCCTCCCAGATGGCGATTTAAGAACCAAAAAGCCTGACATGTCCGGGAAAGTACAGATGTATGTTAACCCTACCTAAAAGTTCTTTTTTAAAAAGATGGGTCTGAACTAGAAATGAGCTCTGCCACTCCCTTAGGGTGTGCTAGGGTGCACATGTGTGGGTCCCAGCTGCTCCCTGCCCATCTCATTGAAGCAGGTGTGCAGGGTTACTTCCCTCGGAACTGCAGGGCACCAGTGAACATGGGGCTGGCTGGAGGTGGGGGAGGGGGAGGATGCGAGAGGTAGGGTCTGGCTGCAGGCTGGGCAAGGGGTGTGGGGCAGGCTGGAGACAAGAGGTGTGGGGTGGGCTGGCTGGCTTCAGGCAGGGCCACAGGGAGGGTGCGGCATGGGTTGGCAGGGCTGGAGACAAAGGAGTGCGGGACTGGCTGGCTTCAGGCAGCGGGGTGCGGCAGGGGTTGGCTGGAGACGGGTTGGTGCAGGGCTGAAGGCAAGGCAGGGGGTACGGGGTTGGCTGGAGACAGGGCAGGGGGTGCAGGGCTGGTGCGGGCAGGGCAGGCAGTATGGCAGGGGTTGGCTGGAGACAGGGCAGGGGGTGCAGGGCTGGTGCGGGCAGGGCAGGCAGTGTGGCAGGGGCTGGCTGGAGACAGGGAAGGGGGTGCAGGGCTGGCTGGAGACAGGGGTTGGTGCAGGGCTGAAGGCAAGGCAGGGGGTGTGGGGCTGGCTGGAGATGGGCAGGCTGCAGGCAGGAACTGGTGCAAGCAGGGCAGGAGGTGCGGGGCTGGTGCGGGCAGGGGGTGCAGCAGGGGCTGGCTGGGGACGGGCTGGCTGCAGGCAGGGCAGGGGGTGCAGGTACAGGGGGTACAGCCCATCCTCTATGGTGAGTGCCTCCTTCTCCTCCTCCTCCTCCTCCTCCTCCCCCCTCTCCCACTAGGGTAGCAGCAGCAGCCTGGGGCTTGGGGGCTATTTCAAGGGCCCGGGGCGCCCCTGCTTCCACTGCCCCAGCTCTGTAAATAGCCGCGGGAACCCTGGGGAAGCGGCGGGGCTCCAGTGGCTATTTAAAGGGCCGGGGAGGTAGAAGCAATGGGAGTCCTGGACTTTTTAAATAGCCCCCAGAGCCCCGCAGCCATACCCCAGGGCTCCAGCAGCAGGGCTCTAGTGGCAATTTAAAGGGCCTGGGGTTCCAGCCCCTGCTGGGAGCCCCAGGCCTTTTAAATTGCCCCCTGGGGAAACTGGGCCACCCTGGTACAGCGCACTGGCTTTTGCTGGTACTGGGGCTTGGGTGCGGGGTCCTCTTAGGAGCGAGGCCGATTCAAGGGAATTGGTTAAATTGGCCTAAAGCCGGCCCTGGTGGCTGGGATTTAAAGAGCTCTGAGCTCCCCGCCCGCCTGCCCAGAGCCCTATAAATCCTGGCCGCGGCTGAGATTTAAAGAGCTCTGGGCTCCCTGCGGCTGCGGGCAGCTCAGAACCTTTTGAATCCCGGCCGCGGCTGAACTTTAAAGGGGTTTGGATTCCCCGCGGCTACGGGCAGCCCAGAGCCCTTTGATTCCCGGCTGCGGGACGCACAGTGAGACTTCACGGGCCGCACGTTGCCCGTGGGCCGTATGTTGTGCAGGCCTGGCATGGAGGGGCAAAATAGGTAAGAAATTTCCGTGGCCTGTCACTAGCAAATAGTAGCCACCATGGATCCTGCCAGAGGTGGCTACATCTTAGCACTGTGGGAAGCAACCCTTCACAGAGACCATTTGTCTTGTGGTTTGGGATACTTCTCAAGACATGCTGCACTCAGAGTGACCCCCTCATCCTGTGCCAGCTGGAGAAAAGAAAAGGGGCCAGCCAACTCTCCCACTACCAGCTGCGAACCACTGATCCCCAAACAGGGGGAGGCCTCTGGCTTTGATGTGTATTAAATATCAGGCTGGTCTCTTTCTTTGGCAAATATCTAACAGAGCTAAAAGAGGGAACAAATGATCCTCAAAGGAGAGGGGAAAGACAATCACTGGGAAATTTAATCCCCTGCAACATCCAGAATGGAGAGCGACTCAGGGCAACAGGTTCCCCCGAAGGAAGAAGTTTTTGGGATTTAGAAACATAAGGAACAGCACAAAACTTGAGAGGATTGTTAATTGACATTTGATAATGACACAGAGGGAAAACCTGAGCTTTCAGATCAGTGTTCAGAAATGAAAGACAAAGGGTGGAAATCAGAGATTTTGGATCCATTTTGCAAATTATAGAGAGGAAAGTGGAAAATCAGAGGGATTTTATATCAGTTGTTGATAGGAGGTAAAATCTGAGTGTTTCACATGAATACTTGATAAATGAATAAAGAGGAAATGGGCAACATTTGCAAACATTTTGTGTTCAATAATCTGAGAAAAGGTGTAAATCTGAGATTTTCTTATTATTTTATAATTAGAGACAGGAAAATCTCAGGGCATATTCAATTAGAAATAGACAACTAGAGAGAAGTGGGGCAAATGTTTAGGTTATTTTATTTGAATCTTTGAGATTTGCAAAGAAATTGTGTCACAAACTGCATATTTGATAACATGAGAGGAAAACACCAAGATCTGAGGGGAGAGAGTCACTTTCCTGTCAGGGCCCAGTGCTCCCTCCCCCTCCCCCTCCGGGGTCTCTCACTCACTGGGGGCTCCAGGCGGGGCTGGTGCGGTCAGAGCCTGGGGCTGCCTAGGGGGCAGGTCCCAGCTGGAGAAAGCCCCCCCCCCGGCCAGGATAGGAATGTGCTACTGGTAGCAGCCTGGGGCTGGACCCTCTCTATGGGGGACACTTGCTCCCCCCTCCCCTTCCTGGCCCTTCCCACGCCCTGTTGCCAGCAGAGAGTGGCCCCCCCAGCCCAGCCCAGAGGTGTCCCTGTCTCAGGCCCCCCCCAGCCTCTGCCCAGTTCAGAAATCACTCGGGGGAACCATTTCCCACCTACACAAGGACAAATCACTGCAGGTGAAAATGGGGGGAAACACCCCAAACCTGAGATCTGAACTGGCCATTGGCAAAGGGGAGAGAAAATGGGGCACAATGGGGGGAGGGGAACAGGGAACTTCTCAGGGGTTTGAGGGAAGGGGGTGTCAGCCTGGATGTTGCTTGTTGCTCTCTAGGGAGAAAGGGGGCAGGACAGGAGAGGAGGGGGGTCTCCACGGAGGGGGCAGTGGTAATTCCGAGGGGATCTCAGCCCTCCCTTTTTCTCCCCGCTCCTCAGGGGTCACCTGCTCTTCTCCCCTCGCCCCCCGGCCATGTCCCGGCTGCACAGACATTTTCCATCCATCCCTTTCCCAGGTCTCCCCCCTCCGCAGCCCCCGCCCGACCCCACGCAGGGGCTGCTAGGTGTAATGCATGTTCAGTAGGGATTTCTCCCCTACTAATGCTGGGGTGTCCTTCTCCTATAGGTTAGTCTACTAATGATCTCATCTTGGTGCCATGTGTGTCAGTTCATTGCCATGGCACTCGTGTGCTTAGACATCTGAGGATGCTCTATAGAAAAGCTCCTTGAGTGAGGTGATCCACAGGGAGTAGCTCAAAGCTCCAAAGTGCCTGGCCAGGGGCAGGACATTGGCACAGCAAGGGCGGGGTGTGGCAGTGACATCACAAAGGCCTTTTGCAGGACCTCACACTATTGGTCAAAGACTATTGGTGAGCAGGTGGTGACCTCACAGAGAGATCCTGACATCAGTCAGGGGCCAGGGGCTAGGGAAACCTCAGAGACCCCTGTGGCTTTGCTTCAGCAAGTCTCCTTCTCCAGGTCTCTGTCTGAGGACTGAGAGAGTATTCGGGTTCACGGACGTGAGCGCCAGGAGAAACCTCTTTCCAGTTTTCTCCTTCCCTTGTAGTGATTTTACTAGAAAACAGCCGTCCCTGTTTAGAAGGTAAGAGCCTCCTGGAGGTGTGAAACCTGTTCAGTCTGATCCATCTGGTGAGAGTTGAATTCTAGGCATGGAAAACATGAGCTTAAGGAGGCAGAATTTTATTCCGCACCTGGGATTTTGTCCCTTAGAATCATGGGGACATTAGGGTTTGTCCTTTGTGTTTCACCTTTTCCTCCATCCACCTGTCCCTCCCTCCTTTCTCTTCATCTCTTCTTTTGTCCTTTCTCCTGTTCCCCTCCCAACACCAGGACGAGTGTGTGCGTGTGTGTTGCGGGGGAGTGCTCTGCAGCTCTCACTGTGGGAGTTCCACCCAAAAATGTGAGGCTGAAATAGTGCTCAGGCAGTCAGGGCTGGATTAACCTTTTGTTGGCCCTGGCACCAAACATATTTGTGGGCCCCAGTGTAGTCACTGTGGGCTCCGAGTGTGGGCCTGGTGGGGCAGTGCCATTGGTGCCTTCGTATACCCGGTACTGAACCTCAGAGACATTTTTCATTTTGATCACACACCTCTCCATGACTATATGCATTGCCATACACAGCTCCCTCAGCCCGCGGGTTTTCTTATTGAGCTGTACACCCATGTGGGTTTACCAGTGTCCACAGTGAGCAGAACTTTCATAGTGACCAAGGAAACTCCCCACAGATTTATCTCTTTCCTCATTCAGACCTTCTCTAGCCATGTCTCCAGTACCCCCCCATGTCACCAGTCACTGCATGTGGTCCTAGTCTCAGCTCAAAGTCCTAAAGCCAGCAGACACCTGATCAGTTCTGACAGATCCCTCCCTCAGCCCCCATCCTGCCATGTGAGCAAGCCACCTGCAAACACCATTTCCCCAAAGTGAGGACTTAGCCCTTGGGAATCTGAAGACACCAGCGTCTCTCCCTCTGCTCCCATCTACATGCTAGTCTGCTACCTGGTCACCACCACCTCTCCCCATACTTGTTTCCTTTCTACTTTGGACATGCTCCCAACCAGCTGGAAGCTCCCTCTGCAAGCCTGACCTGCTCCCGCCTTCCCTGCTCCCCCGACATTCCTTTCCTACTGGTGACCTCTGTTCCTTGAGGTTAACTCCAGTGTCTTTAGGTGCTCTAGCTTAATGGCCCCAGGAGTCATAGAGCCACTTGTAGTTTCTCTAGCTACAGCCATGGGGCAACTGCCAGAGGCCAGCCTTAGACAGCTGCAGCTACTAGCCGCAGGAGCGGAGGCAATGCCAAGGCTGAGCATGCTTGAACCTTGCAAGGGCAGCACTAGGGACTCTAAATCCTCAGCACTGGCCCTAGGCAGCTGCAGACTCTGGAGTTAGGCACTTTCCTCCTCTAGGTTCCTGCATGGTTACAGAACTGCAGTAAAGTGGAACAATTATCAGCTTCTGTGATTGGAAGATGTCTGGATCCATCTAATAAGACTGTCCTACATAAATGAGGAAAGTTGAGGTGCCTTTATTATTCTTTTGTTCCATTCTTTGTTTCTATGGGGAATTTGCCAGTGCAATATCACTGTCTTCCTTTTAAACAAACAAAACTAAAAAAAAAAGTGTAATGGCTGTTGAAAATAGCAATTCCAGCCCTCGTTAGCACTGTGAAGACCCCAACGTTTGTTGCTCAATTTTCTCCTACTTTTTCTACAGTAAATGACAGTGGATCAGCATATTTGATTTGGGAGAAATGAAGTAACAGCTGCCCAAATTGAGCTTGAGCACTCCTGATTTTGAGGTGTTCAGATCTGGAAGGCAGGGGCTAGATTCCCTTTATGAATATTAGATACATCTGGAAAGGAAAAGTCAATTTCTATTTTCATGGCTCAGAAGTGGAAATCCTCCTGTCCTGTATCTGAAGCTGTCCAGGTCCAGTAGAGCCTCCCCTTCCTTACTTACCATTTTACCTTCTGGTGGGATCCACATACCTCCCTTGCCCAGCTTCAGATAGAGAGGGGCCCTGTCCAGTTAGTCCACCCAGTTCCATCTTTGGGGGCTGCCAGGCGAGGTCACACCAGCATCCCTAAGCCTGTCTGGGGAAGTCTTCTGAGGGTGCTACCTGGGCCAAAGCCTTCTACTCCTTGGTCACACCTCTTCCCTATTCACAGGTGGCACCCCCTTCTAGCAGCCAGCCCCCCAGCCACAGCAAGCTGCAGCGCATGGAGTCTCACAGCTTCCCCCCTCCCTTTCCTGTTGATAGCAGCCAAGGGAATGCTGGGAAATGTTCCTTCTCTGCTCCAAGGCAGGGAGCTGGTCAAGGAACTACAGCTCCCAGGGCCCTATGGGGTCTCAGCTCCCCTACTGAATCCAGGCTGCTCTGAGGCTCCCTTTCTGCAGAGGGGAGGAAGTTACTGTTACAGGTCCCTTCAGAGCTTGGGCCTAGCACTATGGCACCATGTCAAATCCAGTACTGCTCCCAACTCTATCCAGCTCTGCTGCTGGCAGGATCCCTTCCCATTCTTTTTGTTTCCTGTCTCCCCTCCAAGGAGAAGCTCTGCATTGTTCCTGTGTGGGGAATTGAACCCAGGCTGTCTGGGTGAAAGCCAAGAATCCTAACCACTAGACCACATGGGACTTCCATAACACGTTTACATGTTCATATTCAATAACACAATTAAACGTAGCCATTCAAAGTAGCCATTTAAAAGAAGCCATTCAAAAAACTTCAAAAACAGACTTCAAAGAGAAATTGCAGAGTTACAACTGATCTGCAAACTTAACACCATTAATTTGAGCTTGAAGAGGGACTGGGGGTGACTGGCTCACTACAAAAGCAATTTTCCCTCTCTTGGTATTGACACCTCCCTGTCAATTACTTGGAGAGAGCCACATCCACCCTGACTGAATTAGCCTTCAACACTGGTTCTCCCCTTGTATGGTAACTCCCTTTACATCATGTTCCAATATATATTTATGCCTCTATCTGCAATTTTCACTCCATGCATCTGAAGAAGAGGGCTTTTTACCCACGAATGCTTGTGTCCAAATAAATCTGTTAGTTCTTAAGGTGTCACCGGACTCCTCGTTGTTTTTGTGAAATAAAAGCAAAATGCACTCTAAGCTGATCTTAACCCTTTCAATGCCCTTACAAACTTAGATGCTTCTCACCACAGGCCGGCTGGTGGCTTTTCAGCCAGGCTCTCCCCTTTCGTCAGCGCTTCAGTTGCTTGGTGTGGGGGTGTCTGTAGATGTAGGTGGACGAGAGAGACAAAGCATGGCAAATGTCTCTGCTTTTATCATGTCCTTTCTTCCCTCTTGGCTTTGCTCCCCCTTCAGAGTCAGGTGAGCATCACTGCGTCTCTCCAAGCAAGTCTGAGCAATTCCCCTGGGGTGTCCTCTTGCAGGTAAGTGATTGCACTGTAGCTCCCTTGCTGAACAATGGCTGTTGATGGGTTGTTTGACACCCTGTCCGGGTGTTGGTTACTTTCCTTGCTGTTGTCACTGGGGAGCTAATATTTGGCTGACTCCCCCACCTTACAGCATAGTGATAACCACACTGCACAATTCTCATAACTTCATATGCATGAATGGTAAACATCTATGGGTAGAGAAATGACTTTCAGCAGATCATATCCTTTCCCCTGATACCTTACAAGGCATGCTCTGTATATAAGATCACGATTATATGAAAATGAGGAATATGGGGGTTACAGCACACTCCCCCAAAGGTACAGAATGTCACACTGAGATTCTATTTTCATTTGTTATGTAACAGCATTAAAGAGATCCAGTGACTGACCAATGGCATTTTCAAGTGCTAAAATAGCAAGCGCTGTTGGTCTCTCATTGGCCATCAGCGACTGAAGATACGGTTTAATGAGCCAGAGCTTCAAGGCGAGGGTGGCTCTGTCCACTGCCTTCCGTTGCGCTGCTGGGCACCAAGTCCCTGGCGGTCAATATGTGAAGCTGGGAGAAGAGAGTGGGGTGGCAAGCGGTGGTAGAACTTTTGCCACCAGGGTCTAGCTGTCTAACTTCCTCTTCGTACTGCTGGGCCCCCGTTGCCTTCAGGTAACACAGGAACTAAGGCAGGAATAGGGTGAGGAAGCAAGTAAAGCCGAGCAAGGAAGGCAAAAGTTAATCTTATCTTCATGGGCAGCTCGCAATGACGTCCTTTTTCTGTGCCACAGCTGACAACAACATCCCAGACAGAAAAGTAACAGGCCAAAAAGAAACCTAGCAGCTGCTGAAACAGTTCAGTTGGGAGCGTGCTAGACTAACAGGCTCTTCTATCCTCCTTTATGCACGGGCGGGATGTTTTCTGAGAGTGCAGCAGTTCCTTTAACTGCCACGAGTCCCTCATTTCAGGCTATGCAGCAGGAAAAGACAGCATGGGCTTCTGCACCGAGTTGGCCCACCTGACCTTTCATTCTTCTCTTGCTCTTTGTCAGCAAGGAGAAGAAAAAGAAGCTCTCCCTCAAGCTGGAGTCACACGGGCGAGGTAAGGACGACTTCCTGAGTGCTGGCTCCAGTCCTCTGCCCTGCCAGCTGACCTATCGAGGGGCTACCACCACATTCTCTAGATTTGTCCATCGGTCTGTGCCAGAGTGAGCAACAACCCAGTAGGTGGAGTTTCTGTAGTGTAGTGGTTATCACATTTGCCTAACACGCAAAAGGTCCCTGGTTCAAAACCAGGCAGAAACATGCTGGCTTCCTTTTCCCAGATCCCCTTGTTATTCAGAAAGGGCACTCCTCCTATTGGCCTGTCCCTGGGATAACTCCAACCCCTGCATGACAGAGGATGCTGACAGCAGTGGAGAAAGCACCTTGGTGTCAGGCTGGAGAACCTAGAGTAGTTAGGCCAGTCACCATTTGGAGGCTTGTGGCTTGGCCACCTCTGCTGTTGGAGGTTGGCCTATAGAGGCTCTCACTTCCTGCTGGGCTCCTTTGCGTGACTGGCCAAAGGAGGAAGTGAGGCAGGAATGGGGCAATAGAGGAAAGTTGAGCTGAGGAAGGCAGGGAAGAAGCTGTGCGGCTAAGTGGGGTTAGTAGAGCACCACCCTTCATTCTGCAAAGCCTGGGGAGGTGTGGTTGGCTGCTGGGAGGTAGAATCCTGTGCCTGCCTCTTGGCTTCCCAGGAGTGGCTACTTGCAGCCCAGGAGAAGAAGGGAGGTTCTGGGTGAAAGGAAAACAAGCAAAGCTGAGTCCAAGTGGAGAATGGCGGCTCCTTTATGGCCAACCTGGGGGCATGACTGATGGTTTTAGAGGTGGAGGCTGGGCTGGCTGTGAGCAACTGGGATCCAGGAAACCCCCACCTGCCCTTCTGAGGGCTGAACCCATGGAGGTGCGGTTGGCTGCTGGGAGACAGACCCCTGTGGCTGCCTGTTGGCATCCCAGGGATGGCTACTTGCAGCCCAGGAGAAGCGGGGTTCTGGGGGGAAGGAAAAGCAGCAATGGTGAGGCTGAGTGGGCTCCTTTCTGGCCGAGATGGTGGACTGTGGTGAGTCTGGGAGTTGCCTGTAAGCCATAAGTGGACGTAGTGCAGTGAAAACTGCTGCTCCATTCTGGCCGACCTGGGGGCGCCATGGATGACTTGGGAGTGGGGGCAGGGCGCTGGCTGTGAGCAAATGGGATCCAGGAAGCCCCAGCCTGCCCCTCCAGGGGCCGAGTCTTCTTCTCTCCTGCCATGGGGAGCCCGACCTTAAGCCTGCCCAGCATGTGCAGCAGCTCGAGCATTAAGCCTTCCTGTGTGCATAACTGAACTACGCCCTAGTGTAATAAGGTGTAAAGTTTAGATTGTGAATTTATCTTTAATTTCCATGGTAATTTACTTTGATCTTTTATTCCTACCACTTATAATCCTTAAAACTCCATCTTTCTGTAGTTAATAAATCTGTTTTATGCTCTACTTAAACTGGTGTATTTTGCTTGAAGTTCTTGGGAAATCTCAGCTCCATTACAAGGCTGGTTCATGTACTATTCACAGTGAGGGAGGGGTGGACCCTGTGTAATAAACTCACACTGATCAGGCTTCTGATTAAGGCAAGATGGTATGATCCAGGGGTGCAAGGCTGCAGAGCTGTAGGGGGGGGCGACTTTCTATCATTAGTGTTATGAGTGGCTGCAGAAGCATTCATGTAATTCAGTTGGCTGTGTCCCTACCTACGGATGTCTGTGTAAGTGCAATATCTGCCAGAGATTCACAGCTTGTCTCAGCATCACATGTGTGAGAGGGAGCCCAGGTGGTGGGACAAAGGGCTCAGGGGTCCCACTGTTCAGTTGCATCCCATAGATCCCATCACAGACTTTCAACAACCACAGCGGGTGCTCACTGAGACAGAGAGAGAGATGCCAAAATAGTGATCTCCAGTGCCAGCAGACATCAAACTATCAGAAATTCTGTGAACAGAGAAGACCCTGCTAGTGGAAAATGCCTTTGAAAAAGGCCCTTCTGTCCCCAGCTGTGGTCGTACAGTGCTCAGTGCTCTGCGTTGTGGCCTCAAGAGTCATGGATGCAAGTTGAGTTACGATGACCTTTTCCTTGTCTCCACATTTCTTAGGTGCCTCTTCCAACACTTGTCAGAAAAAATGACCGGTTTCTTTTGGAAGCATTTGCACTGCAAGGCAGAGGCAGTCTTCTCTGCTTCTTCAAAAGATTGACCAAAAAGTGGGAGGAGTGGACAGATTTGGCAACGCACCACTGGGTGCTGCATCTCTAACCTCTACTTTACCTGGCAAGTGCCTCTGGGACTTTTCTCCCAGCTGCTCCATTTTTCATCAGTGACAATCAAAAGGAAGATGACATGACATCTGTGTGTGGACATCCCCAGCGAATCACAAGGACGTGTGGTGCAGGCTTTTGTGTTGCAGCAATTGCAGTCAAAGCAACCACCATGCCAATGCCAGTCACAGCAGCCTTTTCATCAACTCCAGGCTTGTGATTTGATTCTTTCCAATGTTTCTCTCCAAAGAAGCCTTTTCCTTAGCAAGCAATGACTTGGATACCAAGGGAGGTCTCTTCTGTTTCCTAGAAAGACACAGGAAAATGTGAGCAGAGGAGACAAAACCCGTAGAACAAGGTACTACTGGGAGTTGAACCCAGGATCTCCTGTTTACTAGACAGGTGCTTTAGCCACCCAAGCCATGGTGCCTGCCTTGAGAAAATACTTGCAACTGTTCCCTTTGATGGTCCAGGACAACACCTGCAAATTCCAAACTACAGACATTCCCCATTTCCCTCAAGACTTGCACGGAAGAACTGGCAGGCCAAGCCAGGATCTTCTGGTTACTAGGAAGACACTTCAGCCAGCTCTTCCCAAAGATCACTATCTAAAGACCTTTAAACAGCCTCTGTAGATGTTCACTGACAAAGAGATGCCAAAATAGAGTTCTCCACTGCCTGCAGCCATCACACTACCAGGAGTTCTGCGCACAGAGAGGCCCCTGCTGGTGGAAAAGGCTTTGGTAGAGACTCTTCTGACACCAGCCTGTGCTCATATACTGTTTAGCACTTTGTGTTGTGACTTCAGCATCCACAGATGCCAGTTGAGTTGGGGGACATTTTTCCTGTCTCCACATTTGTCTAATGGCTCCTTTCAACACTTGCCACCAAAAAGACTTGTTTCTTTTGCAAGCAATGTGCAGCTAGGCAAAGGCAGTCTTCTCCATTTCCTCAGAAGATCACCAAGCTGTGGGGAGAGAAGACACATTCAGCCAAGCTGGATGCTGAATCTCCTCTTTGTTCAGCAGGTGTCTGTGAAGGACATAAATCTCCACCATGTAGAGGGCAAGAATAGGAGTTTATTACACACAGAACTGGCAGAGTGTCACCTTGCTTATTAGGCTCAGAGACACTGTTAATTGATTACAATAGAATATATAGATTTTCCATGGGTGGGGGAAAGAGACGGGGTAGGGAGTTCCAAACTCTGGGATAGGTTTTGCAGCAAGACATGATAAGCACAGTAGCCAAAGGTTAACAGGTTACATAATGTCTCCACCCATGGTCTCAAGTTAGCAAGTTAACATTTCATGAATACTTTGATAAAATGTTATTAGTATAAAATATCTATGCTGAATTCTGATTTGAGGTCCATAGGAAAGGAGCAACTCCTTTGATTGTCCTCCAGGTACATTCCTAGGGTTTAAAGCAAAGAAACAGTGAAAGTATATGGCAATAAAGATTGTTTTCTGTGTGTCTTAAGGCAAGACATTGGTCCCTGGGAAGGGAGGTGGAAGGATGCCATATCTTATATTGACATCTGCCAACTTTTCATAAACTCAAGGTTGGATCTCTGGGAAGAACGTCTCCCTACAGAAGAGACTTACACAATAGGAACAGGGATTCTTTGTTCAATCTGCAACTCTGAATAAGATACAATTCTTTAGTTCTTAGCTCCAACACCTGGCAATTTGCTGACCAAGCCTATCTTAGCAAGCAAGGCTTTCTGTTTACCCAGCTTTCTTTTAGCTGGTCACTATTTGCTAGGCTTCTGGTCCCTTGATTATACTCTGGACTTTGGGTCTGGAAAAGAGCTGGCACAATCCATAGACCAGGTTGTTATATAATATGCACATGAATTTTAACCCTTCACATACAGTAATGGCAAAGTTCTTGGTTCAGGCTTGTAGCAGTGATGGAATAAACTGCAGGTTCAAATCAAGTCTCTGGAGTCCATCCACAGCTGGGATGGGTCATTCAGTCCCTTGTACAGAGCTTCAGTTTGTAGCAAAGTCCCTTCAGAGGTATGAAGCAGGACTGAAGACAAGATGGAGACGAGGCATCAGCCTTTTACAGTCTCTTGCCATGTGGTCTTTGTTTTCTTTGTCCCAAGGACACTCTATCCAGCACGTGGCATAGAAAAACCTTTGAGTTTTGTCCATAGGCAGGTCCCTGCATACCTTGCTGAGCCACAAGGCATATCTACCTTCTCTCAATGGGTTGATTGTAGAGCTGATGGTCCTTAATGGGCCATCAAGCAGGCTAGGCAGAACTGACACCAACTTGTCTGGCTGGGGTGTTCCTCGGAAGCATAGCACAAGTTTGAATACAGACAGCATAGAGCCAATATTCATAAAGTCAACTACAAAAATGATACACATCTAGAGATAGCATAATTATAATCAGCCAATCAGAACCTCTCCATAGACCCCTTTCACAACAACCTTTCTATCATATTGGCTGCAAATATAGAACAGTGGTCACAATGGTGATCTATAAAGTTACAGATTATGTCAATAACATCACAGGAGGTGACACGGCATCAGTGAGACTGATATTGGAATACTGTCTCCAGTTTTGGTGTCCTCATTTGAAAAAGATACTGTGAAATTGGAGCTGGGGCAGCAAAAAGCCACCAAAATGTTCTGAGGGCTGGAGAAAAATGCCTTCTAGTGAGCTATTGAAAGAGCTCCATCTGTTTAGCTTATCAAAAGAAGATTGAAAGGTGACTTCACTGAAGTGTTGAAGTGCCTTAATGGAGAGAAAAGATTGGGTATTAAAGGGCTCTTGAATGGAGCAGAGAAAGACATAACAAGACCCAATGATTGGAAGGTGAAAAGAGACAAATTCATATTACAACTAAGCCCCAAATAGTCAACAGCGAGGATGATTCACCACAGGAACAAGCTACCAAGGAAAGTGGTGGAATCTCCATCCCCTGAAGTCATTCAATGAAAACTAGATGCCTTTCCCCCAGAAGTAGCTATTGTGTCATGCAGGAGGCCTGTGATATGCAGGGGGTCAGATTAGATGCTGTAATGGTCTCTTCTGGCCAGAAAGTAGACTAATTTTACAGATACTAGTTTTCGGAAAAACTGAGTGTAGCATTGGGAGCAGCGTCTGAAGTTTTACTGTCTAGCCAGCTTACTGCCTAGAACGAACGCTCCTTGAGTGGGGTGACCACAGGGAGTAGCTCAAACCTCCAAAGGGCCTGGCCAGGGAAATTGATGCTAGCCTTGGTACATGGACGCACACCGCCGAATTAATGTGCTTAGTATGGGCCTGTGTCCTCGACTTTATACAATTTCCAGAGCGTTGCACTGTGGGTAACTGTCCCATAGTTCCCGCAGTCTCCCCTGCCCATTGGAATTCTGGGTTGAGATCTCAATGCCTGATGGGGCAAAAATAGTGTCATGAGTGAGTCTGGGTAAATGTCATCACTCAATCCTCCCTCCATGAAAACAACAGCAGACAATCATTTTGCGCCCTTTTCCCTGGATTGCCCGGGCAGACGCCATAGCACAGCAACCATGGAGCCCGTTCAGCCTTTTTTCACTGTCACCGTATGTCTTCTTTATAGTGCTGACAGACGTGGTACTGCAGTGCTACACAGCAGCATCCCCTTGCTTTTTGCAAGTTAGCAAAGATGGTTACCAGCCCTACTGTACCGTCTGCTGCTTTGCAAGTTGACAATGACAGTTACCAGTTATACTGCACCATCTGCTGCTGTCATGGGTGCTCCTGGCTGGCCTCGATGGGGTCGGCCACGGGCTTATGGACAAAAATAGGAATGACTCCCCAGGTCATTCTCTTCTTTAAGTTTTGTCTAATGGAGAGTCAGTTCTGCCTAGATTATCAGGCAAGCCTACTAAAGAACCAGAGGGGCAAACGGGCGCTCCGGGTCAGAGCCCTAGAGATCCCGCAGAAATGATGCGCTGCATGCCATTCTAGTGGGTGCCCCTGCAACAACCCTACCCATTGCTTCCCTCCTCCCCTACCCCTCCTGGGCTACCATGGCAGTTATCCTCCCATTTGTGTGATGAAGTAATAAAGAATGCAGGAATTTGAAACAACACTGACTTTATTGCTTCTGCAAGCAGGGATCAAAGGGGGGAGGGGAGCGCAGCCTCCAGCTGCTATGAATGAACCTGGGAGTCATTCCCATCTTTGTCCAGGCACCCCCGGCCGACCTCACCGAGGCCAGTCAGGAGCACTCACGGGACGACGATGATGGATACCTGTCCTACTGTACCGTCTGCCGTCCGCAAGGGAAGGGAAGGGGATGCTGCTGTGTAGTGCTCCAGCACCACATCTGCCAGCAGCATCCAGTAGACATACAGTGACACTGAAAAAAGGTGAGAGAGGATTTTTTTCCCTTTGCTTTCATGGGGGCAGGAGGCGGGGGAACGACATATACTCTGAACAACCCGCGACAATGTTTTTGACCCTTCAGGCTTTGGGAACTCAGCCAAGAATTCAAATGGTTTTTGGAGAGTGCGGGAACTGTGGGATAGCTACAATCCTCAGTCGCCCCTCCCTCCATGAGCGTCCATTTCATTCTTTGACTTTCTGGTACGCTTGTCTCAGTTCCTTAAGTTTCAGCACTGCGTTGAGTCCCTATTGTGGCCTCTGTCCATCATAGCCTTGGAGATTTTTTCAAATGTTTTGGTATTTCGTCTTTTGGAACGGAGTTCTGATAAAACAGATTCATCTCCCCATACAGAGATCAGCTTCAGTATCTCCCGAACAGTCCATGCTGGAGCTCTTTTTTGATTCTGGGACTGCATAGTCACCTGTGCTGATCAGCGCTCCACGCTGGGCAAACAGGAAATGAAATTCAAAAGTTCACGGGGCTTTTCTTGTCTACCTGGCCAGTGCATCCGAGTTCAGATTGCTGTCCAGAGCAGTCACAATGGTGCACTGTGGGATAGCGCCCAGAGACCAATACCGTCAAATTGCAGCCACACTAACCCTAATCTGACATGGCAATACTGATTTCAGCACTACTCGTCATCAAGGAGGAGTACAGATACCGGTATTAAGAGCCCTTTATATCAATATAAAGGGCTTCTTTGTGTGGACGGATGCAGGGTTAATGTGACATAAACTCGTAGTGTTGACCAGGCCAGAGAGAGCAGCAGGTTTCCCCTTTTGTTTCCTGCTTTCGTTTCCTTGACTAGTTTCTCCTCTGCACCAACTTGCTGTATTTGTTTGTGAGTCTGACTAGCTCAGTTGGTAAAGTATCAGACTTTTAATCTGAGGGTTCAAGTCCCTGGTCAGGTAATAAACTACTCATTATATCTTAAAAATCTGTCTTTCTGGAGTCTTCTTTGATGTTTTTTCTCTTCAGGATTTTGCCTTTTCTAAGAAGGGCCTTTGTGTGTGGGGGATTGAAGGGGCAACTTCCTGACAGCCCCTCTGTCCTTGCAGGCTGGAGGAATAAAGGCCTCTGGGCATATAGCATGTTCCTCCCCTGCACGCACACACACAAAATATCCCTATGGAATTAGAATCACCTGCTGCCTTCCCCTGTTCTGCTGGATCCCCAAATGAGGATACTCTTCAGCCTAAACCCATGTCCCCTCTTTGCCCAGTGCCCCTCAGTCCCAACCCTCAGTCCCTCCTATGCTCACTGCTCCTCACTCCCAACCAGAGCCTGCTCCTCTTCACCCTTCTCCTCTGTCCCAACCCACAACCCCCTCCTATTCCCAGTGCCCCTCAATCTCAACCCACAGCTCCTTCCTTCCCCCCAGCAGCAGGTGCTTCAGACCCCCTCAGGAAGATTTTCTTGCAAGGTTTCGTGTATGAGTCTTCATGTGGATTTTACAGTATGTTGGGAATATGTTGGGTTGCTTGCCAAAATGATCACTTTTGGCTGGTGTTGGATTCCCAGTCTCCTTGTTATTGGGACAGGAGAAATAAAGGGTTGTTGTCCTTGTTGTGTGAATCGAGGGCAGCAGAACTGTGCTTGGCAGACCCAGATGGAGGGACTCACCCTCAATTCAATAGCACTTGCTAGGCAGGGGACATTGGTTCCAAAGCCAAGTGGGCTGGGGCCTGAGTCCTCATGCTAAAATTTATGTGTTAGACCAACTTTAGGACAGGGTGGCTGTGGAGGGGTGAGTGAGTCCCTAGACAACATAGTGAGTACGGTGCCTTCTTATTTTCCCCCTTTTCCACCCAGGATGGCAGATGAACTCTACAGAGGCACCTCTGGGCTTGCACTGACTAAGGACAACAGCTGTGAGTGGGGTGCAGAGAGGAGATGGCTCATGTTAAATGACTTTTGGTTGCTGGACTTACGAACCTTAGGGAGAAGGACACTGCCCAGCTTATTTGTGGGTGGGTCTTTTCCTCATAGTTTAGGTTTATGTGTTGGGGCTGCTGACATGACTTCTGCTAACCCTGGGCTTGCATTGCAATGTAGACGTACCCTGAGAGTGCAGCTATACTGAGATAAAATCCCTGTGGCCTGGCTGGCCTGGATGATCTGATTTGGGCTCCTGGGGCTCAGGTTGTGAGGCTAAAAACTGCAGTGTAGACATTTGGGCTCAGACTGGAGCCCAGGCTCGGAGACCCTCACCCCTTGTGGAGTCTCAGAGGCTGGGCTCAAGCCCAAGTGTCTACACTGTAATTTTATTACCCTGTCGCACAAGCCCCACAAGCCTGAATCAGCTGACCCAGGGTTTGAGAATAGTGACTTGGGTGTGCTAATGGCAGTGTAGACATAATGCTAGGCTATGTCCACACTGCAATGAAACATCCAGGGCTGCCCCATGCCAGCTCCGGCTCCTGGGGCTTGGGCCGTGGGGTGGTAAATTTGCAGTGTAGACATCTCAGCTCAGGCTCAATACCGGGGTCTGGGACCCCACAAGGTTGGGAGGGAGTTTAGCAAGCAAAAAAGGTAAAATGGCAGTGGAGTATTACCGTGGACTCAGTGGCATTTCTCCATTGGTCTGTCTGCTTTGGGGCAGGGACAATAACACGTCCTGCTGCTTTTGTTGTTTCAAAGGGCGGTTTAGGATTTTCATTCTCAGACACTGGGCACAAAGCAGGACTCAACCCTCAATGCAAATTAAATGAGCTGCCCACAGATTCTGGCAGCCACAATGAGCATTTGGTGCGAGAGCTCAGACCTGCCCCTGTCTCAGAGGGAGGGGGTCAGCTGCGAGGGGACTGGACCACTGTCCTATCAGCTCTTATCTCCCAAACTTTCAATAACTCTATTATCAGTGGCTCTGAGCATAATTTAAACCATAAGAAAAACCACACTGGGCTAGGCCGAAGGCCCATCTAGCTCTGAATCTTGTCTTCTGACAGTAGCCAATACCATGTACCCCAAAAGCCACTCCCCTAGGGACCTGAACCCAGGATCTCCTGCTTACAAGGCAAGTGCTTTAGCCAGCTAAGCCATGGTGCTTGCATCTGGTTAAAACACAGTGTCTGACCACCTTCGGTCGGCAGCTCGTGGCTGGTGTACACACTGCAATGCCACATCTGGTGACAAAACTGCCCTGTTTTGGTGACAAAATAAAACCACTTCGATGAGAGGCCTAGAGCTTTTTGCAGCAAACTTAAAGGGACAGAGTGCCAGTGTAGATGCTGCCGTTCATTATATAACCATAACTGGCCTCCTCCAGTATCCCATAATGCCTGCCGTGAACTCGCCTGCCCTGCATTCTGCTACAGAGCCATGGGACCCTCCCCTTTCATAGCTCCAGGAAGTTCTGACAGCTAAGCCTGCTGCTCTGCTCCGGCAGCCAGGAGCAAATCTCTGCCGTGGATGCTGCTCTCTCCCGCCCTGCAAACACAGAGCAGGTGGCAGGAGCTTCCTTACAGTGGGGGCGGTGGGGCATTGGCATCTGAACTGTGACAACCCCATGATACCCCTTCCTTCGAGGAGGCTCTTACCTTCTAAACAGGGACGGCTGTTTTCTAGTAAAATCACTACAAGGGAAGGAGAAAACTCAAAAGAGGTTCCTCCTGGCGCTCACGTCCGTGAACCCAAATACTCTCTCAGTCCTCAAAGAGAGACCTGGAGAAGGAGACTTGCTGAAGCAAAGCCCCAAGGGTCTCTGAGGTTTCCCTGGCCCCTCACCCCTGTCCTGCCTGGCTGATGTCAGCATCTCTCTGTGAGGTCACCACCTCCCCACCACCTTGGACCAATAGTCTGAGGTCCTGCAAAAGGCCTTTGTGATGTCACTGTCACACCCCTCCCTTGCTGTGCCAATGTCCTGCCCCTGGCCTGGACCTTTGGAGGTTTGAGCTACTCCCTGTGGATCACCCCACTCAAGGAGTGTTCGTTCTAGGCAGCAAGCCAGCTAGACAGGAAAACATCAGACGCTGCTCCCAATGCTACACTCTGTTTTTCAGAAATTAGTCAACTTTATGGCCGGAAGAGACCATTAGAGCATCTAATCTGACCCCCTGCATATCACAGGCCTCCTGTATGACACAAGAGCTACTTTGGGGGCAAAAACATTCCAGAAAGGCATCTAGTCTTCATTAAATGACATCAGGAGATGGCGAATCCACCACTTTCCTTGGTAGCTTGTTCCTGTGGTGAATCATCCTCACTGCTGAATTTTTGCGCCCTATTTGTAATATGAATTTCTCTTTTCACTTTTCGGCCATTGGGTCTTGTTATGCCTTTCTCTGCTCGATTAAAGAGCCCTTTAATACCCAGTCTTTTCTCTCCCTGAAGGCACTTCAACACTTCAGTGAAGTCACCTTTCAATCTTCTTTTGATAAGCTAAACAGGTTGAGCTCTTTCACTACTCACTAGAAGGCATTTTTCTCCAGCCCTCAGAACATTTGGTGGCTCTTTGCTGCCCCAGCAGAGCAGTTTGCAGGGACCACTGGAGTGGTTCATGGAATGGCTGGTGGAGTGGAGCGGCTCAGACTCCCTGCTTGCAAGAGGGGAAGTATTGCCTCCTAGAGGCACCCAGGGGGGTGATGTGTAATTGTCCCAGGTCACTGGGTGGGGGCTCGAGCCAGTTTTGTATTGTTTTATTGAAGCAGAACCCCTAGATACTGAACCCAGCCCTTGTTTCTGCCAACTCAGAGGGGCAGAAGAGTTACAGGAATTTATCACACAACCCTCCCTGTTCCCATGGGGAGAATCTAGGGAAGGGGGAGTCATTCCTCACCTGTGCTCCCAGAAGAACTGCTAGGACTCCTTCCTGCCAGCTACTCACTCCTGGATTCACCCTCAGCTCCTGGGATCTTTCTGCTCCAAAGGCTCCAGAGGCCTGGGGTTGGGAGGGCGTCACTGCACAGTCTGAAACACAAGGGAGGATTCTGGAATTGAAGGAAGGAGCAAAAAATGGAGAGGAAAGAAACAGAGAGAAAACGCCTCATCTCTCTCCCCTCCCCGTCCCAGCAAGAAATGTTACCAAGGATCAGCGTTAGGGGAAATGGTGCCCTGGGTAAAACTTAGACTTTGGCACTTCCCCATCGCCCCTAGACGATCCCCCTCTCCCTTTACCCCCTAGCTCCGGCACTCCCAACCCTTGTGCCTCCTTCACCCCAACTCCTGCCCCCTCCTGTGCCCTAACCCCTACACTGTGTCCCCTTTGCCCTTAACTCCCATACTCCCCTCTTGTGCCACCAACCACTGCCCCCTCCTGAACCCCCTTGACCCCTAACCCCTGCACCCCTTCCTGTGCCACCAGCCACTGCCCCCTCCTGAATTCCCTTCGCCCCTAACCCCTGCACCCCCTCCTGTGCCACCAGCCACTGCCCCTCTCCTGCACCCCCTTCACCCTAATCCTACACCCCCTCCTGTGCCACCAGCCACTGCCCCTCTCCTGCACCTCCTTCACCCCTAACCCCTGCACCCCTTCCTGTGCCACCAGCCACTGCCCCCTCCTGAACTCTCTTCACCCCTAACCCCTGCGCCCCCTCCTGTGCCACCAGCCACTGACCCTCTCCTGCACCCCCTTCACCCCTAACCCCTGCGCCTCAACCCCTGCCCCTCTCCTGCACCCCCTTCACCCCTAACCCCTGCACCCCCTCCTGTGCCACCAGCCACTGCCCCTCTCCTGAACCCCCTTCACCCCTAACCTCTGCACCCCCTCCTGTGCCACCAGCCACTGACCCTCTCCTGCACCCCCTTCACCCCTAACCCCTGCGCCCCAACCCCTGCCCCTCTTCTGCACCCCCTTCACCCTAATCCCTCCACCCCCTCCTGTGCCACCAGCCACTGACCCTCTCCTGCACCCCCTTCACCCCTAACCCCTGCACCCCCTCCTGTGCCACCAGCCACTGCCATCTCCTGCACCCCCTTCACCCCTAACCCCTGCACCCCTTCCTGTGCCACCAGCCACTGCCCCCTCCTGAATTCCCTTCACCCCTAACCCCTGCACCCCCTCCTGTGCCACCAGCCACTGCCCCTCTCCTGCACCCCCTTCACCCCAACCCCTTCCCCCGCTCTTTTGTCCCCAACCCCTGCGCCCCCTCCTGCACCCACGTGCGGACAGTGATCTGTGTGCATGGAGCAGCTAGCATTGCTCCTCCCTGGGATGCTGCTCCTCCGGGTACCCCTAGGGGCTGTGGGGGTGGGGAGATGAGAAGTGACGTCATCCGAGCTCCCTGCATCCAGGTCACTTTCCTCAGCTGGGCTGCATAAGGGGAGGGCAGAGAGCAGCAGCTTCTGATGCTCCCCTCACAGCACAGCCCAGGTGGGGAAAGTGACCAGGACGCATGGAGCACATAGTGTTGCTCCTCACTCCCCCCAACCCTCTATGGGCCCATGGAGGAGCATTGGGGCAGGGGAGAGCAGTGAGCACCTTTGCACTGCCACACGGTGCCCTTTGACCCCCTGGAGCCTTGGGTGGCTGCTGGGGGCCCCACCCCTAGTGCCGGCCAGGCTCCCCAGCACAAGCAGCAGAAAACACAGGGAGACTGGCCCCACACTGAGCAGCGGTAGCCTGGGCGGCACGTAATGGAGGTCGGGGGGGCTCAGTCTCCCCAAACCTTGCATCACCAAGGGGACAGTGGGGCCCATGACTGGGACCCCGGCCAAATTAGGCCACCCTGCAAAAGTCTCCCCTATGTCAGCCCCAGGGCTGGAGGAGCTCCCACTCCCTGCTACGGCCCAGGGGCTGCAGCAGGGGTACGGAGCTTCTCTGGTCTCAGGGCCGCAGCGGGGCAGGGGTAAAGGAGTGACAGGGTGGGGCTGGTGGGGGAAGGGGTGGAACAGAGGTGATAGTGGATGGGGCTATGGGTGGAAGGGGGCAGAGCCACAGACAGAAGGGGGTGCATGGTTCTGGTGCTGGGGCCCCCACACTTGTTCTCCCTTTCCCTGGGCTTTGGCATCACTAGCCCCTGCTTAGCGAGTAGGGTTCAGTGGTCCCCATAATGTGGGGTATGACTCCTAGGGAGACACAAAGGAACATTCATGGGGGCACCTCAGGGCCTGAGTCAGCCCCCATGGAGGGCAGGGAGGAAGCACCACTCAGCCCCACTCTGTCCCAGCTCTTCCCCAACCCCACCCTCAGTCTGGGCCTCTGGCTCCCAGCCCAGCGATGACCCCCTTGCCCCTGTCCGCATCCCCTCTCCCCAGCAAGCAACAGCCCCACTCCCAGCCCTGCTTCTCGACCGTGGCTTCCGAGGGGCCACAGCCATGGCTAAGAGGGCACAATGTGAAATATTTGGGGACCACTGTTTTAGCGTGATGTCCTCAATCCTTCTCTGCAGTCCAATAAAAGCTATTCCTCACCCATCTACCCCTCCATCAGGATGGACTAGGTCTGTTCTGCTGCCCTTCACTCATACAGGAAGGAGAATAACATTTTATTCCACTCAATCCTAAAGTGATTTGTAACCCAAGACCATCCCAAACTGGTCATTTTGGGGAAGCGGCCCCATCATGCTGCATAGCTAGGCAGAGTAGGTGTGTCTATGCAAACACGGTCTGTTCCTGAAGTCTTTCCCCAGCTCCTCACTAGATGTGAGGGGGGAGCTCATTCAGACCCTGCTTACGCTTAGTATTTAAAAACTCCTTCGTGTCCCTATCTCTGTCGGCCTTAGATTTCTCCTCCTGTCCCTTTTGTTACAGCTCAGATGAGGTGGCCCAGTGGTTAAGGTGATGGACTGCTAATCCATTGTGCTCTGCATGCATGGGTTCAAATCCCATCCTCACTGGATGCATTTAGTCTTGACTCTTCCTTTATAGACAACCATCTCCCCACTTGGTACAATAACAGACACAACAATGTTGCTTCTTGCAAACAAAAACCTTCTCAGAAACTCCAACACCCCCCCCCCGGCTTTAAATAAAATGTCTAAATCCCAGATTTCTAAAAAATGTCTCTAGTTCTGTATTTCGTAGTTTTTATCTTAAAAGCTAATGTTTCCTCAAGCTGAATAAGGCAACGCTTCAAAGGAAAATGTTAGAAATGGTAGGGGAGAAATAGGAAAGGAAAAAGCCCCTTTTCTCAGGAGATACAAACTCGACTCCCTCCTGTCTCTATCACCAGTGGATTTTGCCTCCCTCCTTCTGAGGTGTAAATAAAATAAAGAGGAGACAAGGTGGTTTGGCACAAACAAAGGTAAGTGTAGTCAGGGTAAAGGTACAGAAAGCTGGGGGAACAGGGGAAAATGCAAACTTAATGAATACAATGAAACAGTGACTGGGTTTGGGAGCTTAACGCTCAGGCCCATAAACCCTCCCTTGGAAACTAGAAAACACTAAACAATGCCCCAACACAGAAACCTTTCCCCACTGTTCAGGTGCAGTGGATCCCAGGTGCCGGCGCGACGCCCAGGACCTTCCACTCTCCCGCTGATTTAGAACCGTTGAGGAGGAGCACTGGGGAGTCCAGACGACGGTTGGGTTTCGTTGCTGGCACGGAGGCCCTCTGGGATGCTGGACACCAGGAATGCAGGACGGCAGGAATGGGGGTGACAGGCCTCCTGTTCCTCAGTCTCACGGTGGGACCGAGGGGGTTCTTCACTCTCCAGCTTGGGAGCACTGTGAAGACACGACCGTGGACGGGTGACTCAGAGATTCCCTCCTTCCTCATCACTGCACAACTGTTATCTTTTGTCTGAGCCAGGCAGAGTTTATCTTCATCACGTTCTATCCATCCACTTCTCAAAGTGTCATGTGATGAAGCATTCTCCGTTGTCTGTGCTTGGAGATGATGCTTTGACTTCTTTAATCCTCTATCAGAGTCGCTATGAGTGGAGATGAAAGTGTCAAAGACCTGGGAGAGGAATTCAAATGGATCCCAAACACAGTGCGATCATTGGGAGTTTAAATCCCAGGTTCCATCTATTGGCAAAGCCACTTCTAACAAGGTAGCTGTTTTGTCCCCCATTATGGCACAAGTTTGAAATATGGGCAGCATAGAGCCAATATTCATAACATCAACTACAAAAATGATACACATCTAGAGATAGCATCATTATAATCAGCCAATCAGAACCTCTCCATAGACCCCTTACAAAACAACCTTTCTACAATATTGACTGCAAATATAGAACAGTGGTCGCAACGGTGATCTATACAGTTACAGATTATGTCAATAACGTCACAGGAGGTGACATGGCATCAGTGAGACTGATATTGGAATAGCTTTCAGTTTTGGTGTCCTCATTTGAAAAAGATGTTGTGAAATTGGAGCTAGGGCAGCAAAGAGCTACCAAATGTTCTGAGGGCTGGAGAAAAATACCTTCTAGTGAGCTATTGAAAGAGCTCAACCTGTTTAGCTTATGAAAAGAAGATTGAAAGGTGACTTCGCTGAAGTGTTGAAGTGCCTTAATGGAGAGAAAAGATTGGTTATTAAAGGGCTCTTGAATCTAGCAGAGAAAGGCATAACAAGACCCAATGATTGGAAGGTGAAAAGAGACAAATTCCTATTACAACTAAGGCACAAATAGTCAACAGCGAGGATGATTCACCACAGGAACAAGCTACCAAGGAAAGGGGTGGATTCTTCATCTCCTGATGTCATTTAATGAAGACTAGATGCCTTTCTTGAATGTGTTTGCCCCCAAAGTAGCTCTTGTGTCATACAGGAGGCCTGTGACATGCAGGGGGTCAGATTAGATGATCTAATGGTCTCTTCTGGCCAGAAAGTCGACTAATTTCTGAAAAACTGAGTGTAGCATTGGGAGCAGCGTCTGATGTTTTCCTGTCTAGCCGGCTTGCTGACTAGAATGAACGCTCCTTGAGTGGGGTGATCCACAGGGAGTAGCTCAAACCTCCAAAGGTCCAGGCCAGGGGCAGGACATTGGCACAGCAAAGGAGGGATGTGGCAGTGACATCACAAAGGCCTTTTGCAGGACCTAAGACTTATTGGTCCAAGGTGGTGGGGAGGTGGTGACCTCACAGAGAGATGCTGACATCAGCAAGGCAGGACAGGGGTGAGGGGCCAGGGAAACCTCAGAGACCCCTGTGGCTTTGCTTCAGCAAGTCTCCTTCTCCAGGTCTCTCTTTGAGGACTGAGAGAGTATTCGGGTTCACGGACGTGAGCACCAGGAGGAACCTCTTTCGAGGTTTCTCCTTCCCTTTTAGTGATTTTACTAGAAAACAGCCGTCCCTGTTTAGAAGGTAAGAGCCTCCTGGAGGTTTGAAAGCTGTTCAGTCTGATCCATCTGGTGACAGGTGAATTCGAGGCATGGAAAACACGAGCTTAAGGAGGCAGAATTTTATTCTGCACCTGGGATTTTGTCCCTTAGAATCACTGGGGACATTAGGGTTTGTCCTTTTTGTTTCACCTCTTCCTCCATCGCTCCCTCCCTCCTTTCTCTTCTCTTGCTTCCTTTGTCCTTTTACCTGTTCCCCTCCCAACACCAGGAGGGAGGGGGAGAGAGAGAGTGTGTGTGTGGTTTTTTTAGTTTTTTGCAGGGCAGTGCTCTGCAGTTCTCACTGTGGGAGGTCTACCCAAAAATGTGAGGCTGAACTATTGCTCGGGAAGTGATCCCCACTGGTGACCTGGGCCATCCTTTGGGCTCTCTGGTGAGATCCCTCAGCCTCCCATCCTCAGTCTCTACCCTGATTGGCTGAGCCGGGGGTTATTGACAGGGAGGAGACTCAGGTCCTTGTTTTTCTCTTTATAAGTCAAAACCAGTTCTATGTTTGATGAATTTTGCCGCTTCTCTGCATTAGTTGTCTCTGAGCAGTTCATGATTCTCTCTAACATTGCAGTTCTCCTCAAATACTTGCTGAATAGTTACTGTCACTGTTGTTGGTCTGGAGCTCATCTGAGAGCACTTTATTCAGGTCATTCAGTGTCTGAAATTCAAGATCCAATGGGTAGTTTGAAAATCAGGGCTCTTGGGTCCTATTCCCAACTCTGCCTCTGACTGGCTGTGTGACCTAAAACAAGTCAATTCTCCTTTCTCAGCCTTAGCTTCTCCCTCTTTCAAGTAGAAATAATAATGATCCGCTCTTACCTACCTGACGGTGGGTGGAGGATGGGGATCCATTGGAGAGTGTCACTAGGAGTAGGGCATAATATGAGGTGTCCTATCACGTTTACTCAGAGCAGATTAACACGTAATAGAATAGCTGAAATAGTCTATTTTATTTGCATTTTTTTATTTTGAAATTGTTAAGAGCAGCAATGACTTAGCTCAGACTGAAGCATCTTATCTAATGTTTGAGATCTAAGTGTCTCCTCTTTGTGTGCGAGGAGACAATTTAACACACTCTGACAAACAGGAGATGCTTTTGTTTTGCAATACAATATTTTTGCAAAGAACTTTCATCCCACTTGTTATGATTTTGAGAAACAAACCGGATTAGCCTGAATGGGATTTTCTGACAGAAATGGATTCAATGAAATTTCCCCACCATCTCGATTCCTGAGCTCTATCCCTGCCTCTGGGGGGGTTATTGTCTGTTAGAACAGGAGTCAGGACTGGTGGCTTCTCTTTCTGGCTCTGCCACCACCTTACTGTGTAGGCGCTTGGGTAGGTCACTTCCCTTCTCTGCACCTCAGGCTCCTCCCATCAGTCCAATGGGAACAGGGACAGTTCTCAAACTCCGGGCAGTTGTGAGCCTGAGTGAGATAAGGGGCGTTAAAGCCCTCTGTGAAGGAGAAAGGGGAGTTTCACAGTGTTTAGCACCAAGGAATTCTAAAGTTTGCTAAAATGTCTAGTCTATGGAAACAAGAAATGGTCGGGGCCAATCTTTAACCAGTGCCTTTTTAAAAGCCCATTCAGGGATGTGAGTCCCTGTCTTTCAGGTACCTGGGGTTCTTTGCCAGCAGGAGAGAAGAGGTTCCTGCCTCCTTTTTTGTGGCCTTGACAAACCAGGTGCTGTGCCCCAGTTCTCGTCTGAGATCCCTGAAAAAGAACATCTTCCCATCCATGAACAAGACAGGACCTTTCTCTAAAAGGGGAACAAAGAGACCCCTGAGACTTACAGACTAGCTAGCCTCACTGCCATTGCTGGAGAGATCCTGCAATACATTCTTAAGCACTCAGTTTGTCAGCAGCACCTACAGAATAGTTTGGTTCTTAGGACTAGTGAGCATGGATTTGTCAAGAACAAATCATTCCAAACCAATCCTCTTTCC
This sequence comes from Gopherus flavomarginatus, assembly GCF_025201925.1. Classification (NCBI taxonomy): domain Eukaryota; kingdom Metazoa; phylum Chordata; order Testudines; family Testudinidae; genus Gopherus; species Gopherus flavomarginatus. The sequence goes on along the minus strand of NC_066622.1, from coordinate 58,552,996 downwards.
TTCTTTGGCAGGGTTTTGGGCCTGGTGGAGGTGGGTAAACAGTAGATGGGATCTAGCTTGGGGTTGCTAAGGCTTTTCACACAGTCCCGTAGCACATTCTCACAAGCAAACGAGGGAAATGCAGTCCAGCTGTAATCAGTGTAATGTTGGTGCAGAGCTGGTTGAAAGCCCAGACTCCAGGAGCCCTTCTCCATGTTTGGCTGTCCAACGGAGAGGGTGTACCTAGTGGGTCCGGCAGGGATCAGTCCGCGGTCCGATACTATTCAATATTTTCATGAATGATTTGGAAAATGCAGTGGAGAGCATGCTTCTAAAATTTGCAACTGACACCAAGCACTTAGGAGCACAGGGTTGGAATTCAAAACGCCCTTAACAAATTGGACACTTGGTCTTCTTGAGCCAAACTCCATGGTTGGGCCCCTCTCTCTAGACTGGGCTGAAGTGAAACCCCAGAGCCAAACACTCCTCCCAGGTACCGAGCTCTGACCTTGAATGGTCAGATGCTGCTTAGCACTGTCAGAGCAGCTTTTGCTGGGGGATTCTCCCAGCACTTTCCAATAGCGGGAAAGTATGAAATCCCCATTTGACTGCTGGGGACAGAGCCCTAGAGTGTGGAGCAACTTGCCGAAAGTCCCCCCAGGAAAAGGAAAACAACCAGCAGTGGAACCAATAGGAAACCCAGCAATGGAACTCAGGAGTCCTGGGGGTGTGCTAAGGTGTCCTGATGTCCCGATTTTATAGGGACAGTCCAAATTTTGGGGTCTTTTTCTTATCTAGGATTCTATTACCCCCACCCCAGTCCCGATTTTTCACATTTGCTGTCTGGTCACCCAAGAGTGTGCACATGTGTGGGTCCCAGCTGCCTGCCCCCTTCATTGAAGCAGATGTGCATGGTTACTGCCCTGGGAACTGCAGGGCACCAGTGGACATGGAGTTGGCTGGAGGTAGGGTCTGGCTGCAGGCAGGGCAAGGGATGCGGGGCTGGCTGGCTTCAGGCTGGGGGGTGCATCAGGGGTTGGCTGGAGACAGGGTAGGGGGTGCGGGGCTGGCTGCAGACAGGGGGTGCAGGGCTGGTGCAGGCTGGGGGTGTGTGGGGGCTGGCTGGCTTTGGGCAGGGCCACAGGGGGGAGCGGCAGGAGTTGGCTGGAGACAGGGCAGGGGGTGTGTCAGGGGCTGGCTGTGGGGCTGGCTGCAGGCAGGGCAGGGAGGATGCGGCTGGTGCGGGCAGGGCAGAAGGTGCAGGGCTGGATGGAGACAGAGGATGGCTGCGGGCAGGGCAGGGCAGGGGGTGCAGGGCTGGCTGCAGGCAGGGCATGGGGCAGGGCCCGTGCAAGGATGTTTCATGCCGTAGGCGAAACTTCCACCTTGCGCCCTCCTCCCCCGCGCCCCCGCCCTAAGGCGCCCCACCCGTGGCAGCTCCCACCTCCACCCTGAGGCGCCCCTCTTGTGGCAACTCCCCCGCTCTGCCCTGCAGCACCCCCCCTCGCCCCAGCTCACCCCTGCTCCGAGCACGAGCACCCCAAGCACACCGTGACCGCTTCACTTCTCCTGCCTCCCAGGTTTGCGGCACCTAAGCCTGCCAGGTAGTCAAGCACCCTCCTCTGAGCCACAGCAGCCCTGACAGTTGACAATAGAGGCACCTTAACCCCTGAGTTCCTTCAATGTGTCCCCCTCCGGGGTCCAGCTCTGATCACCAGATACTCGGGGTATGTCTATACCACCTGCCGAATCGGTGGGCAGCGATCGATCCAGCGGGGTCGATATATCGCGTCTAGTGTAGATGCAACACATCGAGTGCTCTCCCCTTGACTGCTGTACTCCAGCTTGGTGAGAGATGCAGGCAGAGTCTACGGGGAGCTGCAGCAGTCGACTCACCACCACTGTGACATTATAAGTATAATCTAATATCTCATTGAAAGGTGACAGGGCCAGAAAGAGTTAATTAACTCACCTCACCGACTGACCTGACCCATGGGTGAACCTTAAGAACTGCTTAGCAAGATATGTAAATGAACAGAGCTTTGAAATGCAAGTCTGCATTGTTAGAAGTAGAAGGGGAGATTTTTGCTCAGGTCTTGTGATGTAAGCAAACAAGTCTTGTCTGTTGCTATAATTTTAATTCAAAGAGCAAAAAAGGAATATTAACATTTATGATGGTACTTGAGTGAAATAGTATTATTGTCTATGTGTCTCTTTGAAGGTTGTGGTAACCTCTATTTGAACTGTTTAATGAATAAATTACCCTGTACTAATTGCCAGGATGTTTGGAAGGAGAGCTAAGCCTATTGTTTTCTCAGGCGGAAAGGCTGCTGGAAATGTATAAGAAGCCTGGGACACGATCCTTCTTCATCTCATATCTGCTTTGGGTTTCAAGACGGGGAAACCTTAAGCCACAAGGATTGTGATCCCCAGTCACTGACTGGAGCCACCCTGAATATGGAAATTGGACTATAACCTATGGACTATTTCAAAAAGGACTTTTGGCTACTACAAGCTCACCTCTACTATGTATCTGAACCTCAAGAATTGAATTCAAGTCTATATGTCTATTAATCTTTTAACCAACATTCTCTCTCTTTTCTTTTCTAATACATTTTAGCTTACTTAATAAGAATTGGCTATAGCATGTATTTTAGGTAAGATCTAAGTTGTAATAGATCCTGAGTATGTGGCTGATCCTTTGGGATTGGAAGAATCTTTTCTTTTATATGATGAAGTAAGATTTTCAGGAATCATCATCATATCTGACAGGTGTGTCTGGACGGAGGCCTGAGGCTGGGTACTTTAAGGGAACTGCGTGGCTTAAACTTCTAAGTAACCAGTGAGGTACTACAGAAGCTGCTTTGTGCTGGCTTGGTAAATCTAAGTATTGAAATCACCACCAGCATTTGGGATTTGTCTGCCCTGTTTTGTTTGCAGTTCACCCTGATTAAGTGACCTCAGCTGGCTCCCACAGGGAGCACCGTCACACCTACATCCAGGCTGTAGGGGTCCGAGGGATCTTAGGGGCCTTGAGGTGCACAGATAACTACGTCCAGGCCGTAGGGGTCCCTGGGGGGCTTAGAGAGTTTTTGGGGGGACACAGATACCAATCTCCAGGATCTAGGGGTCCCAGTGGGGTTTAGGGGGTTCATGGGGGGCATAGATACCTACGTCCAGGCTGGAGGCATCCTGGGAGTCTTAGGGGATTTTTGGGGGCCCAGGATACCTGTGTCCCGGCTGTAGGGGTACCAGGGGGTCTTAGGGGTTCGAGTGGGCACAGATACGTATGTCCAGGCTGTATCGGTCCCAGAGGCGATTAGAGGTTTTGTGAGGGGCACAGATATCTACATCCAGATTGTAGATGTCCCGGCGGGGGGATAGGGGGGTTGTGGGGGTACAAATACCTACATCCAGGCTGTAGGGTTTCCTGGGCGGTTAGGGGGTTTCTGAGGGGCACATATACCTACGTGCACATTGGAGTGTCCTGGGGGGCTTATGGAGTCTATATGGGGCACAGATAACAATGTTCTGGCTGTATAGGTCCCTGGGGGGCTTAGGGGGCTTGTGAGGGGGCACAGATACCTAAGCTCAGGATGGAGGGGTCTACAGGGGTCTTAGGTGTTTGTTGGGGGGGCACAGATACCTACGTCCAGGCTACAGGGGTCCCGGAAGGGCTGAGGGTCTGTCACGGAGTGTGGGGGAGTCCGGTCCTGCACCTCTCTTCCTGGGACACAAGGTGACTCTCAGCCAGCCAGTAAAACAGAAGGTTTATTGGACAGCAGGAGTGAAGGATACAGCAGAGTTTGGAGGCACAAGCAGGACCCCTCAATCGAGTCCTTCTGGAGGTTCAGGAAACTTAACTCCCAGTTTCGGATTCCCTGAATTCCAACCACCTAGACCAAAACCGAAACTGAACTAACTCCCTCCAGCCGGCCCCTTCCTGTGTCCAGCTTCCCTGGCAAAGGTGCTGACCCCCTCCCCCCTGCCTAGCTCACGTTACAGGCTGAGCACGTGTCCGGTCCTAAAGTCACCCCCTGCTCTCCCATCCCCCACACAGACAGTCCCTACTCCATCACAGTAATGCCCAGAGCATTTCCCTCATGGAGCAACAGTGACACTGTGTGGCCACGCAGGGTAATGCACAGAGCATTTCCTGCATGGAGCAACAGTGACACCCTGTGGCCACGCAGGGTAATGCACAGAGCATTTCTCTCATAGAGGAACAGTGACGCCGTGTGGCCACGCAGGGTAATGCACAGAGCATCACACCTACGTAGAGGCTGTAGAGATCCCTGCTGGGGCTTAGGGGTAGTGAGGGGCACAGATAGCTACGTCTAGGCTGGAGGGATTCCGGTGGGGATTAGGGACTTCATAGGGGACACAAATATCTACATCCGAGCTGGAGAGGTCCCTGGATGGCTTAGGGGGTTGTGGTGAGCACAGACACATACGTCCAAGCTGTAGTGGTCCCTGGGGGTTTAGGGAGTTGGTGAGGGGCACAGAAACCTATGCATGGTCTGGAGGGATCCCTGGGGGACTTAAAGAGTTGTGGTTGTGCAGATACCTATGTCCTGGTTGGAGGGGGCCCTGGGGAGCTTAGGGGTTTGTGTGGCATACACATAGCTACAGCCAGGCTGGTGGGGGACCTATGGGTCTTAGGGGGCTTGTGGGAGGCAGAGATACCTATGTCCAGGCTGGAGAAGCCCTGGTGAGGGCTTAGGGGGTTCCTGGAGGTCACAAATATCTACTTCCAGGCTGGAGGGGTTGTGGGGGTATTTGAGAGTTGTGGGGGGGGCACAGATACCTATTTCGAGGCTGTAGGGGTTCCAGGGTTGCTTTGGGGCATTTTGGGGTACAGATACCTATGTCCATGCTTTAGGGTCGCTGGGAGGATCAGTGGGTTTGTGAGGGTGCACAGATACCTACTTCCAGGCTATAGGGATGTTGGTGGGGCTTAGGGGTTTGTGGGGGGCACAGATACCTTCATCCAGGCAAGAGGGGTCCTGGGGGCCTTAGGGGGGGTGGGGGGAGCTCAGATAACTATGTCGAGGCTGGAGGGGTCCCATCGTGGCCTAGGGGGTTTGTGAGGGGCACAGATACCTGCGTCTAGGCTGGAGGGGTTTCGGGGGTCTTAGGAGGGTTGTGGGGTCTGAGATACCTATGTCTAGGCTGGAGGGGTCTCGGGGAGGATTAGGTGTTTTGGGGGGAACAGATACCTACATCCCGATTGTAGGGGTCCCTGGGTAGCTTAGGCGCTTTGTGGGGGTCACAGATACAAACATCCATGCTGTAGGGGTCCTGAGGGTCTTTGTGTGGCTCTGGGGGTCACAGATACCTACCTACAGGCTGGAGGGGTCCTGTGGGTATTAGGGGGTTTGTGGGGCGTACAGATGCCTACATCTGGGCTTGCGGGTTCCCTGGGGGGCTTAGAGGTTTGTGGGGAGCACAGATACCTTTATCCAGGCTAGATGGGTCCCGGTGGGATTAGGGGGTTGTGGGGGGCACAGATACCTATGTAAGCAGAAGCAGGCTGAACTCTACCCTGACATCTGGTGGTGAATTATGGCGAGTGTGGAAAAGAATTTCAGGGGCTGATCGTGTTTGCATAGGCACACCCACCCCGCCTGACATGGCCCAGGTTGAAGGGCCCCTGCACCTAGGGATAGGGGCCCTACGGGTAAGGCCCCTGGAGTTAGGGTTAGGGGCCGCACAGTTAGGGCCTCTGGAGCTATGGTTAGGGGCTTCACGTGTAAGGCCCCTGGAGCTAGGTTTACGGGCCCCATGGGTAGGGCCCCTGGAGCTAGGGTTAGTGGCCCCAGGTATGGGGCACTTGGAGTTACTGTTAGGGGCTCCACGAATGGGACCCCTGGATTTAGGATTAGGGACCCCATGGGTATGGCCCCTGGAGCTAGCGTTAGGGGCCCCAGGGGTAGTGCACCTGGAGCTAGGGTTAGGGGTCCCACAGGTAGGACTCTGGAGCTAGTGTTAGGGGCCCCACGTGTAGGGCCTCTGGAGCTATGGTTTGGGACCCCTTGGGCAGTGTCCTTATAGCTAGGGTTAGGTGCCCCAGGGGTGGGGCCCCTGGAGCTAGGGTTAGAGATCTCACGCTTAAGGCCTCTGGAGCTAGGATTAGGGGCCCACTCGTAGGGCCCCTGAAACAAGGGCTATGGGCCCCACGGGTTGGGCACCTGGAGCTATTGTTCGGGGCCCCAGGGATGGAGCCTCTGGAGCTCGGGTTAGGGGCCCATGGGTATGGCAACTGGAGCTAGAGTAAGGGGCACAGGGGTAGGGCCCCAGGAGCCAGGGTTAGGGGCCCCACGGGTAGGGACCCTGGTGGAGTAGGGACTATCTGTGTGGGAGATGGGAGAGCAGGGGGTGACGTAAGGTGAGGGACAGGACCTAAGCCTGTAACTCGAGCTAGGCAGCGGGGAGGGGTCAGCACCTTTGCCTGGGAAGCTGGACACAGGAAGGGGCCGGCTGGAGGGATTTAGTTCAGTTTTGGTTTGGAGCTGGGTTATTGGAATTCAGGGATTCCCAAACTGGGAACTAAGCTTTCTGAACCCCCAGAAGGACTCGATCGAGAGGTCCTGGTTGTGCCCAAAAGCTCTGCTGTATCCTTCGTTCCTGTTGGCCAAAAAAACCTTTTGTTTTACTGGCCGGCTGAGTCACTGTGTGTCCCAGGAAGAGGGGTGCAGGACCGGATTCCCCCACACTCCGTGACATAAATATCTGTGCCCCCCACTAACCCCCTAAGCCCCTCTGGGACCCCTGCAGCCTGGACGTAGGTATCTGTGCCCCCCACGAACCCCCTAAGCCTCCCAGGGACCCCTTCAGCCTGCATGTAGGTGGAACCCTTCTGCCAGGCTGAATTGATAGCAGCAAGGACTGGGTTCAATACATAGGGGTCCCTTCCCTACTACGTAATGCAAACCAGCTCGAGCCCCCACCCAGTGACATGGGAAAATTTTACATACGCACCCCTAGGTGCCTCAAAGAGGCGATACTTCCCCTCTCGCAAGCACAGAGTCTGGGTGTAGCAGAAAATGTTTAATAACGTGAGATAAACAACATAGCATTAAATTGGGAAAACACCTCAATTAGGCCGTGTCCTTTTCCCTGGGCTCTTGAGTCTAGCAATCCCCAAATCACCCCAAGACTCCAAAGTCCAATACCTCAAATGTTTCAAGAGTCCAGCAACCCCAAAATCACCCACAGTTGCGCAACCCCAGAGTTCAAGAGTCTATCTGCAGGGTTTTTCCCCCTGCCAGCCTGGGTAGAAAGGAGCACTTTACGTGGTCCACTGCTGACTGCCCTGCCTCTCTGTGGGATTCTGCTTCCGCCTTCCCCATGAACTGCTCAGCTCGGTCCACCAGCTACTCTGTTCTGCCAGCCGACCGGTGATCTGCTCCAGCTGTCCTAAAAAACTACTCAGCTCACCTCACTCCGTGGGCTATTCCAACCATCCCACAAACTGCTTCTCTCTGTCAGCTGCTCTGCTCCACAATATAACTTCAGACTCTCTTACTGGCTAACAAAGCTCTTTAGTGATTTCAGCTCAGGAACCTAAAACTTCAATTGTTAAAAGAATCAAATTTCAGCTTTACTCTTCAACTGCTAAAAAAGAAAAAAGTGCAATTCATGTTTTTGGTTCACCCAAGGAGCTCACTCCCTTGTCTAGCGAGTGCCACTCAAGTGATGGTGAGAATCCCTGTCTCAAAGCAGTTTCACAGTTCCTCATCCACACAATCAGGGTGACAACACTCCACATCTCATGCCCCAACAACAAATAAACCGGGGATACCACAGCTGCCAAAGCAGCCATCCCAGGCTGTCGTTGCCATGTCAGGAGGGGTGGGTGTGCCTATGCAAACACGATCAGTCCCTGAAATTCTTTTCTACACTCTCCATAATTCACCACCAGATGTCAAGGTAGAGTTCATCCTGCTTCTGCTTACATAGGTATCTGTGCTCCCCACAACCCCCTAATCCCACCGGGACCCATCTAGCCTGGATAAAGGTATCTGTGCTCCCCACAAACCTCTAAGCCCCCCAGGGAACCCGCAAGCCCAGATGTAGGCATCTGTACGCCCCACAAACCCCCTAATACCCACAGGACCCCTCCAGCCTGTAGGTAGGTATCTGTGACCCCCAGAGCCACACAAAGACCCTCAGGACCCCTACAGCATGGATGTTTGTATCTGTGACCCCCACAAAGCGCCTAAGCTACCCAGGGACCCCTACAATCGGGATGTAGGTATCTGTTCCCCCCAAAACACCTAATCCTCCCCGAGACCCCTCCAGCCTAGACATAGGTATCTCAGACCCCACAACCCTCCTAAGACCCCCGAAACCCCTCCAGCCTAGACGCAGGTATCTGTGCCCCTCACAAACCCCCTAGGCCACGATGGGACCCCTCCAGCCTCGACATAGTTATCTGAGCTCCCCCCACCCCCCCTAAGGCCCCCAGGACCCCTCTTGCCTGGATGAAGGTATCTGTGCCCCCCACAAACCCCTAAGCCCCACCAACATCCCTATAGCCTGGAAGTAGGTATCTGTGCACCCTCACAAACCCACTGATCCTCCCAGCGACCCTAAAGCATGGACATAGGTATCTGTACCCCAAAATGCCCCAAAGCAACCCTGGAACCCCTACAGCCTCGAAATAGGTATCTGTGCCCCCCCCACAACTCTCAAATACCCCCACAACCCCTCCAGCCTGGAAGTAGATATTTGTGACCTCCAGGAACCCCCTAAGCCCTCACCAGGGCTTCTCCAGCCTGGACATAGGTATCTCTGCCTCCCACAAGCCCCCTAAGACCCATAGGTCCCCCACCAGCCTGGCTGTAGCTATGTGTATGCCACACAAACCCCTAAGCTCCCCAGGGCCCCCTCCAACCAGGACATAGGTATCTGCACAACCACAACTCTTTAATTCCCCCAGGGATCCCTCCAGACCATGCATAGGTTTCTGTGCCCCTCACCAACTCCCTAAACCCCCAGGGACCACTACAGCTTGGACGTATGTGTCTGTGCTCACCACAAACCCCTAAGCCATCCAGGGACCTCTCCAGCTCGGATGTAGATATTTGTGTCCCCTATGAAGTCCCTAATCCCCACCGGAATCCCTCCAGCCTAGATGTAGCTATCTGTGCCCCTCACTACCCCTAAGCCCCAGCAGGGATCTCTACAGCCTCTACGTAGGTGTGATGCTCTGTGCATTACTCTGCGTGGCCACACGGCGTCACTGTTCCTCTATGAGAGAAATGCTCTGTGCATTACCCTGCGTAGCCACACAGTGTCATTCTTGCTCCATGAGGGAAATGCTCTGGGCATTACTGTGATGGAGTAGGGACTGTCTTTGTGGGGGATGGGAGAGCAGGGGGTGACTTTAAGACCGGACACGTGCTCAGCCTGTAACGTGAGCTAGGCAGGGGGGAGGGGGTCAGCACCTTTGCCAGGGAAGCTGGACACAGGAAGGGGCCGGCTGGAGGGAGTTAGTTCAGTTTCGGTTTTGGTCTAGGTGGTTGGAATTCAGGGAATCCGAAACTGGGAGTTAAGTTTCCTGAACCTCCAGAAGGACTCGATTGAGGGGTCCTGCTTGTGCCTCCAAACTCTGCTGTATCCTTCACTCCTGCTGTCCAATAAACCTTCTGTTTTACTGGCTGGCTGAGAGTCACCTTGTGTCCCAGGAAGAGAGGTGCAGGACCGGACTCCCCCACACTCCGTGACAGACCCTCAGCCCTTCCGGGACCCCTGTAGCCTGGACGTAGGTATCTGTGCCCCCCCAACAAACACCTAAGACCCCTGTAGACCCCTCCATCCTGAGCTTAGGTATCTGTGCCCCCTCACAAGCCCCCTAAGCCCCCCAGGGACCTATACAGCCAGAACATTGTTATCTGTGCCCCATATAGACTCCATAAGCCCCCCAGGACACTCCAATGTGCACGTAGGTATATGTGCCCCTCAGAAACCCCCTAACCGCCCAGGAAACCCTACAGCCTGGATGTAGGTATTTGTACCCCCACAACCCCCCTATCCCCCCGCCGGGACATCTACAATCTGGATGTAGATATCTGTGCCCCTCACAAAACCTCTAATCGCCTCTGGGACCGATACAGCCTGGACATACGTATCTGTGCCCACTCGAACCCCTAAGACCCCCTGGTACCCCTACAGCCGGGACACAGGTATCCTGGGCCCCCAAAAATCCCCTAAGACTCCCAGGATGCCTCCAGCCTGGACGTAGGTATCTATGCCCCCCATGAACCCCCTAAACCCCACTGGGACCCCTAGATCCTGGAGATTGGTATCTGTGTCCCCCCAAAAACTCTCTAAGCCCCCCAGGGACCCCTACGGCCTGGACGTAGTTATCTGTGCACCTCAAGGCCCCTAAGATCCCTCGGACCCCTACAGCCTGGATGTAGGTGTGACGGTGCTCCCTGTGGGAGCCAGCTGAGGTCACTTAATCAGGGTGAACTGCAAACAAAACAGGGCAGACAAATCCCAAATGCTGGTGGTGATTTCAATACTTAGATTTACCAAGCCAGCACAAAGCAGCTTCTGTAGTACCTCACTGGTTACTTAGAAGTTTAAGCCACGCAGTTCCCTTAAAGTACCCAGCCTCAGGCCTCCGTCCAGACACACCTGTCAGATATGATGATGATTCCTGAAAATCTTACTTCATCATATAAAAGAAAAGATTCTTCCAATCCCAAAGGATCAGCCACATACTCAGGATCTATTACAACTTAGATCTTACCTAAAATACATGCTATAGCCAATTCTTATTAAGTAAGCTAAAATGTATTAGAAAAGAAAAGAGAGAGAATGTTGGTTAAAAGATTAATAGACATATAGACTTGAATTCAATTCTTGAGGTTCAGATACATAGTAGAGGTGAGCTTGTAGTAGCCAAAAGTCCTTTTTGAAATAGTCCATAGGTTATAGTCCAATTTCCATATTCAGGGTGGCTCCAGTCAGTGACTGGGGATCACAATCCTTGTGGCTTAAGGTTTCCCCGTCTTGAAACCCAAAGCAGATATGAGATGAAGAAGGATCGTGTCCCAGGCTTCTTATACATTTCCAGCAGCCTTTCCGCCTGAGAAAACAATAGGCTTAGCTCTCCTTCCAAACATCCTGGCAATTAGTACAGGGTAATTTATTCATTAAACAGTTCAAATAGAGGTTACCACAACCTTCAAAGAGACACATAGACAATAATACTATTTCACTCAAGTACCATCATAAATGTTAATATTCCTTTTTTGCTCTTTGAATTAAAATTATAGCAACAGACAAGACTTGTTTGCTTACATCACAAGACCTGAGCAAAAATCTCCCCTTCTACTTCTAACAATGCAGACTTGCATTTCAAAGCTCTGTTCATTTACATATCTTGCTAAGCAGTTCTTAAGGTTCACCCATGGGTCAGGTCAGTCGGTGAGGTGAGTTAATTAACTCTTTCTGGCCCTGTCACCTTTCAATGAGATATTAGATTATACTTATAATGTCACAGTGGTGGTGAGTCGACTGCTGCAGCTCCCCGTAGACTCTGCCTGCATCTCTCACCAAGCTGGAGTACAGCAGTCAAGGGGAGAGCACTCGATGTGTTGCATCTACACTAGACGCGATATATCGACCCCGCTGGATCGATCGCTGCCCACCGATTCGGCAGGTGGTCTAGACATACCCCGAGTATCTGGTGATCAGAGCTGGACCCCGGAGGGGGACACATTGAAGGAACTCAGGGGTTAAGGTGCCTCTATTGTCAACTGTCAGGGCTGCTGTGGCTCAGAGGAGGGTGCTTGACTACCTGGCAGGCTTAGGTGCCGCAAACCTGGGAGGCAGGAGAAGTGAAGCGGTCACGGTGTGCTTGGGGTGCTCGTGCTCGGAGCAGGGGTGAGCTGGGGCGAGGGGGGGTGCTGCAGGGCAGAGCGGGGGAGTTGCCACAAGAGGGGCGCCTCAGGGTGGAGGTGGGAGCTGCCACGGGTGGGGCGCCTTAGGGCGGGGGCGCGGGGGAGGAGGGCGCAAGGTGGAAGTTTCGCCTACGGCATGAAACATCCTTGCACGGGCCCTGCCCCATGCCCTGCCTGCAGCCAGCCCTGCACCCCCTGCCCTGCCCTGCCCGCAGCCATCCTCTGTCTCCATCCAGCCCTGCACCTTCTGCCCTGCCCGCACCAGCCGCATCCTCCCTGCCCTGCCTGCAGCCAGCCCCACAGCCAGCCCCTGACACACCCCCTGCCCTGTCTCCAGCCAACTCCTGCCGCTCCCCCCTGTGGCCCTGCCCAAAGCCAGCCAGCCCCCACACACCCCCAGCCTGCACCAGCCCTGCACCCCCTGTCTGCAGCCAGCCCCGCACCCCCTACCCTGTCTCCAGCCAACCCCTGATGCACCCCCCAGCCTGAAGCCAGCCAGCCCCGCATCCCTTGCCCTGCCTGCAGCCAGACCCTACCTCCAGCCAACTCCATGTCCACTGGTGCCCTGCAGTTCCCAGGGCAGTAACCATGCACATCTGCTTCAATGAAGGGGGCAGGCAGCTGGGACCCACACATGTGCACACTCTTGGGTGACCAGACAGCAAATGTGAAAAATCGGGACTGGGGTGGGGGTAATAGAATCCTAGATAAGAAAAAGACCCCAAAATTTGGACTGTCCCTATAAAATCGGGACATCAGGACACCTTAGCACACCCCCAGGACTCCTGAGTTCCATTGCTGGGTTTCCTATTGGTTCCACTGCTGGTTGTTTTCCTTTTCCTGGGGGGACTTTCGGCAAGTTGCTTCACACTCTAGGGCTCTGTCCCCAGCAGTCAAATGGGGATTTCATACTTTCCCGCTATTGGAAAGTGCTGGGAGAATCCCCCAGCAAAAGCTGCTCTGACAGTGCTAAGCAGCATCTGACCATTCAAGGTCAGAGCTCGGTACCTGGGAGGAGTGTTTGGCTCTGGGGTTTCACTTCAGCCCAGTCTAGAGAGAGGGGCCCAACCATGGAGTTTGGCTCAAGAAGACCAAGTGTCCAATTTGTTAAGGGCGTTTTGAATTCCAACCCTGTGCTCCTAAGTGCTTGGTGTCAGTTGCAAATTTTAGAAGCATGCTCTCCACTGCATTTTCCAAATCATTCATGAAAATATTGAATAGTATCGGACCGCGGACTGATCCCTGCCGGACCCACTAGGTACACCCTCTCCGTTGGACAGCCAAACATGGAGAAGGGCTCCTGGAGTCTGGGCTTTCAACCAGCTCTGCACCAACATTACACTGATTACAGCTGGACTGCATTTCCCTCGTTTGCTTGTGAGAATGTGCTACGGGACTGTGTGAAAAGCCTTAGCAACCCCAAGCTAGATCCCATCTACTGTTTACCCACCTCCACCAGGCCCAAAACCCTGCCAAAGAAGGAAAGAGGATTGGTTTGGAATGATTTGTTCTTGACAAATCCATGCTCACTAGTCCTAAGAACCAAACTATTCTGTAGGTGCTGCTGACAAACTGAGTGCTTAAGAATGTATTGCAGGATCTCTCCAGCAATGGCAGTGAGGCTAGCTAGTCTGTAAGTCTCAGGGGTCTCTTTGTTCCCCTTTTAGAGAAAGGTCCTGTCTTGTTCATGGATGGGAAGATGTTCTTTTTCAGGGATCTCAGACGAGAACTGGGGCACAGCACCTGGTTTGTCAAGGCCACAAAAAAGGAGGCAGGAACCTCTTCTCTCCTGCTGGCAAAGAACCCCAGGTACCTGAAAGACAGGGACTCACATCCCTGAATGGGCTTTTAAAAAGGCACTGGTTAAAGATTGGCCCCGACCATTTCTTGTTTCCATAGACTAGACATTTTAGCAAACTTTAGAATTCCTTGGTGCTAAACACTGTGAAACTCCCCTTTCTCCTTCACAGAGGGCTTTAACGCCCCTTATCTCACTCAGGCTCACAACTGCCCGGAGTTTGAGAACTGTCCCTGTTCCCATTGGACTGATGGGAGGAGCCTGAGGTGCAGAGAAGGGAAGTGACCTACCCAAGCGCCTACACAGTAAGGTGGTGGCAGAGCCAGAAAGAGAAGCCACCAGTCCTGACTCCTGTTCTAACAGACAATAACCCCCCCAGAGGCAGGGATAGAGCTCAGGAATCGAGATGGTGGGGAAATTTCATTGAATCCATTTCTGTCAGAAAATCCCATTCAGGCTAATCCGGTTTGTTTCTCAAAATCATAACAAGTGGGATGAAAGTTCTTTGCAAAAATATTGTATTGCAAAACAAAAGCATCTCCTGTTTGTCAGAGTGTGTTAAATTGTCTCCTCGCACACAAAGAGGAGACACTTAGATCTCAAACATTAGATAAGATGCTTCAGTCTGAGCTAAGTCATTGCTGCTCTTAACAATTTCAAAATAAAAAAATGCAAATAAAATAGACTATTTCAGCTATTCTATTACGTGTTAATCTGCTCTGAGTAAACGTGATAGGACACCTCATATTATGCCCTACTCCTAGTGACACTCTCCAATGGATCCCCATCCTCCACCCACCGTCAGGTAGGTAAGAGCGGATCATTATTATTTCTACTTGAAAGAGGGAGAAGCTAAGGCTGAGAAAGGAGAATTGACTTGTTTTAGGTCACACAGCCAGTCAGAGGCAGAGTTGGGAATAGGACCCAAGAGCCCTGATTTTCAAACTACCCATTGGATCTTGAATTTCAGACACTGAATGACCTGAATAAAGTGCTCTCAGATGAGCTCCAGACCAACAACAGTGACAGTAACTATTCAGCAAGTATTTGAGGAGAACTGCAATGTTAGAGAGAATCATGAACTGCTCAGAGACAACTAATGCAGAGAAGCGGCAAAATTCATCAAACATAGAACTGGTTTTGACTTATAAAGAGAAAAACAAGGACCTGAGTCTCCTCCCTGTCAATAACCCCCGGCTCAGCCAATCAGGGTAGAGACTGAGGATGGGAGGCTGAGGGATCTCACCAGAGAGCCCAAAGGATGGCCCAGGTCACCAGTGGGGATCACTTCCCGAGCAATAGTTCAGCCTCACATTTTTGGGTAGACCTCCCACAGTGAGAACTGCAGAGCACTGCCCTGCAAAAAACTAAAAAAAACCACACACACACTCTCTCTCTCCCCCTCCCTCCTGGTGTTGGGAGGGGAACAGGTAAAAGGACAAAGGAAGCAAGAGAAGAGAAAGGAGGGAGGGAGCGATGGAGGAAGAGGTGAAACAAAAAGGACAAACCCTAATGTCCCCAGTGATTCTAAGGGACAAAATCCCAGGTGCAGAATAAAATTCTGCCTCCTTAAGCTCGTGTTTTCCATGCCTCGAATTCACCTGTCACCAGATGGATCAGACTGAACAGCTTTCAAACCTCCAGGAGGCTCTTACCTTCTAAACAGGGACGGCTGTTTTCTAGTAAAATCACTAAAAGGGAAGGAGAAACCTCGAAAGAGGTTCCTCCTGGTGCTCACGTCCGTGAACCCGAATACTCTCTCAGTCCTCAAAGAGAGACCTGGAGAAGGAGACTTGCTGAAGCAAAGCCACAGGGGTCTCTGAGGTTTCCCTGGCCCCTCACCCCTGTCCTGCCTTGCTGATGTCAGCATCTCTCTGTGAGGTCACCACCTCCCCACCACCTTGGACCAATAAGTCTTAGGTCCTGCAAAAGGCCTTTGTGATGTCACTGCCACATCCCTCCTTTGCTGTGCCAATGTCCTGCCCCTGGCCTGGACCTTTGGAGGTTTGAGCTACTCCCTGTGGATCACCCCACTCAAGGAGCGTTCATTCTAGTCAGCAAGCCGGCTAGACAGGAAAACATCAGACGCTGCTCCCAATGCTACACTCAGTTTTTCAGAAATTAGTCGACTTTCTGGCCAGAAGAGACCATTAGATCATCTAATCTGACCCCCTGCATGTCACAGGCCTCCTGTATGACACAAGAGCTACTTTGGGGGCAAACACATTCAAGAAAGGCATCTAGTCTTCATTAAATGACATCAGGAGATGAAGAATCCACCCCTTTCCTTGGTAGCTTGTTCCTGTGGTGAATCATCCTCGCTGTTGACTATTTGTGCCTTAGTTGTAATAGGAATTTGTCTCTTTTCACCTTCCAATCATTGGGTCTTGTTATGCCTTTCTCTGCTAGATTCAAGAGCCCTTTAATAACCAATCTTTTCTCTCCATTAAGGCACTTCAACACTTCAGCGAAGTCACCTTTCAATCTTCTTTTCATAAGCTAAACAGGTTGAGCTCTTTCAATAGCTCACTAGAAGGTATTTTTCTCCAGCCCTCAGAACATTTGGTAGCTCTTTGCTGCCCTAGCTCCAATTTCACAACATCTTTTTCAAATGAGGACACCAAAACTGAAAGCTATTCCAATATCAGTCTCACTGATGCCATGTCACCTCCTGTGACGTTATTGACATAATCTGTAACTGTATAGATCACCGTTGCGACCACTGTTCTATATTTGCAGTCAATATTGTAGAAAGGTTGTTTTGTAAGGGGTCTATGGAGAGGTTCTGATTGGCTGATTATAATGATGCTATCTCTAGATGTGTATCATTTTTGTAGTTGATGTTATGAATATTGGCTCTATGCTGCCCATATTTCAAACTTGTGCCATAATGGGGGACAAAACAGCTACCTTGTTAGAAGTGGCTTTGCCAATAGATGGAACCTGGGATTTAAACTCCCAATGATCGCACTGTGTTTGGGATCCATTTGAATTCCTCTCCCAGGTCTTTGACACTTTCATCTCCACTCATAGCGACTCTGATAGAGGATTAAAGAAGTCAAAGCATCATCTCCAAGCACAGACAACGGAGAATGCTTCATCACATGACACTTTGAGAAGTGGATGGATAGAACGTGATGAAGATAAACTCTGCCTGGCTCAGACAAAAGATAACAGTTGTGCAGTGATGAGGAAGGAGGGAATCTCTGAGTCACCCGTCCACGGTCGTGTCTTCACAGTGCTCCCAAGCTGGAGAGTGAAGAACCCCCTCGGTCCCACCGTGAGACTGAGGAACAGGAGGCCTGTCACCCCCATTCCTGCCGTCCTGCATTCCTGGTGTCCAGCATCCCAGAGGGCCTCCGTGCCAGCAACGAAACCCAACCGTCGTCTGGACTCCCCAGTGCTCCTCCTCAACGGTTCTAAATCAGCGGGAGAGTGGAAGGTCCTGGGCGTCGCGCCGGCACCTGGGATCCACTGCACCTGAACAGTGGGGAAAGGTTTCTGTGTTGGGGCATTGTTTAGTGTTTTCTAGTTTCCAAGG
This sequence comes from Gopherus flavomarginatus, assembly GCF_025201925.1. Lineage (NCBI taxonomy): Eukaryota > Metazoa > Chordata > Testudines > Testudinidae > Gopherus > Gopherus flavomarginatus. The sequence goes on along the minus strand of NC_066622.1, from coordinate 58,535,760 downwards.
GAGGGTTTATGGGCCTGAGCGTTAAGCTCCCAAACCCAGTCACTGTTTCATTGTATTCATTAAGTTTGCATTTTCCCCTGTTCCCCCAGCTTTCTGTACCTTTACCCTGACTACACTTACCTTTGTTTGTGCCAAACCACCTTGTCTCCTCTTTATTTTATTTACACCTCAGAAGGAGGGAGGCAAAATCCACTGGTGATAGAGACAGGAGGGAGTCGAGTTTGTATCTCCTGAGAAAAGGGGCTTTTTCCTTTCCTATTTCTCCCCTACCATTTCTAACATTTTCCTTTGAAGCGTTGCCTTATTCAGCTTGAGGAAACATTAGCTTTTAAGATAAAAACTACGAAATACAGAACTAGAGACATTTTTTAGAAATCTGGGATTTAGACATTTTATTTAAAGCCGGGGGGGGGGGTGTTGGAGTTTCTGAGAAGGTTTTTGTTTGCAAGAAGCAACATTGTTGTGTCTGTTATTGTACCAAGTGGGGAGATGGTTGTCTATAAAGGAAGAGTCAAGACTAAATGCATCCAGTGAGAATGGGATTTGAACCCATGCATGCAGAGCACAATGGATTAGCAGTCCATCACCTTAACCACTGGGCCACCTCATCTGAGCTGTAACAAAAGGGACAGGAGGAGAAATCTAAGGCCGACAGAGATAGGGACACGAAGGAGTTTTTAAATACTAAGCGTAAGCAGGGTCTGAATGAGCTCCCCCCTCACATCTAGTGAGGAGCTGGGGAAAGACTTCAGGAACAGACCGTGTTTGCATAGACACACCTACTCTGCCTAGCTATGCAGCATGATGGGGCCGCTTCCCCAAAATGACCAGTTTGGGATGGTCTTGGGTTACAAATCACTTTAGGATTGAGTGGAATAAAATGTTATTCTCCTTCCTGTATGAGTGAAGGGCAGCAGAACAGACCTAGTCCATCCTGATGGAGGGGTAGATGGGTGAGGAATAGCTTTTATTGGACTGCAGAGAAGGATTGAGGACATCACGCTAAAACAGTGGTCCCCAAATATTTCACATTGTGCCCTCTTAGCCATGGCTGTGGCCCCTCGGAAGCCACGGTCGAGAAGCAGGGCTGGGAGTGGGGCTGTTGCTTGCTGGGGAGAGGGGTGCGGACAGGGGCAAGGGGGTCATCGCTGGGCTGGGAGCCAGAGGCCCAGACTGAGGGTGGGGTTGGGGAAGAGCTGGGACAGAGTGGGGCTGAGTGGTGCTTCCTCCCTGCCCTCCATGGGGGCTGACTCAGGCCCTGAGGTGCCCCCATGAATGTTCCTTTGTGTCTCCCTAGGAGTCATACCCCACATTATGGGGACCACTGAACCCTACTCGCTAAGCAGGGGCTAGTGATGCCAAAGCCCAGGGAAAGGGAGAACAAGTGTGGGGGCCCCAGCACCAGAACCATGCACCCCCTTCTGTCTGTGGCTCTGCCCCCTTCCACCCATAGCCCCATCCACTATCACCTCTGTTCCACCCCTTCCCCCACCAGCCCCACCCTGTCACTCCTTTACCCCTGCCCCGCTGCGGCCCTGAGACCAGAGAAGCTCCGTACCCCTGCTGCAGCCCCTGGGCCGTAGCAGGGAGTGGGAGCTCCTCCAGCCCTGGGGCTGACATAGGGGAGACTTTTGCAGGGTGGCCTAATTTGGCCGGGGTCCCAGTCATGGGCCCCACTGTCCCCTTGGTGATGCAAGGTTTGGGGAGACTGAGCCCCCCCGACCTCCATTACGTGCCGCCCAGGCTACCGCTGCTCAGTGTGGGGCCAGTCTCCCTGTGTTTTCTGCTGCTTGTGCTGGGGAGCCTGGCCGGCACTAGGGGTGGGGCCCCCAGCAGCCACCCAAGGCTCCAGGGGGTCAAAGGGCACCGTGTGGCAGTGCAAAGGTGCTCACTGCTCTCCCCTGCCCCAATGCTCCTCCATGGGCCCATAGAGGGTTGGGGGGAGTGAGGAGCAACACTATGTGCTCCATGCGTCCTGGTCACTTTCCCCACCTGGGCTGTGCTGTGAGGGGAGCATCAGAAGCTGCTGCTCTCTGCCCTCCCCTTATGCAGCCCAGCTGAGGAAAGTGACCTGGATGCAGGGAGCTCGGATGACGTCACTTCTCATCTCCCCACCCCCACAGCCCCTAGGGGTACCCGGAGGAGCAGCATCCCAGGGAGGAGCAATGCTAGCTGCTCCATGCACACAGATCACTGTCCGCACGTGGGTGCAGGAGGGGGCGCAGGGGTTGGGGACAAAAGAGCGGGGGAAGGGGTTGGGGTGAAGAGGGTGTAGGAGAGGGGCAGTGGCTTGTGGCACAGGAGGGGGTGCAGGGTTTAGGGGTGAAGGGAATTCAGGAGGGGACAGTGGCTGGTGGCACAGGAATGGGTGCAGGGGTTAGGAGTGAAGGGGGTGCAGGAGATGGCAGTGGCTGGTGGCACAGGAGGGGGTGCAGGGGTTAGGGGTGAAGGGGGTGCAGGAGAGGGTCAGTGGCTGGTGGCACAGGAGTGGGTGGAGGGATTAGGGTGAAGGGGGTGTAGAAGAGGTGCAGGGGTTGGGGCGCAGGGGTTAGGGGTGAAGGGGGTGCAGGAGAGGGTCAGTGGCAGGTGGCACAGGAGGGGGTGCAGAGGTTAGGGGTGAAGGGGGTTCAGGAGAGGGGCAGTGGCTGGTGGCACAGGAGGGTGTGCAGGGGTTAGGGGTGAAGGGGGTGCAGGCGAGGGGCAGTGGCTGGTGGCACAGGAGGAGGTGGAGGGGTTAGAGGTGAAAGGGGTGCAGGAGATGGCAGTGGCTGGTGGCACAGGAGGGGGTGCAGGGGTTAGGGGTGAAGGGGGTGCAGGAGAGGGGCAGGGGTTGAGGCGCAGGGGTTGGGGTGAAGGGGGTGAAGAAGAGGGTCAGTGGCTGGTGGCACAGGAGGGGTGCAGGGGTTAGGGGTCAAGGGGGTTCAGGAGGGGGCAGTGGTTGGTGGCACAAGAGGGGAGTATGGGAGTTAAGGGCAAAGGGGACACAGTGTAAGGGTTAGGGCACAGGAGGGGGCAGGAGTTGGGGTGAAGGAGGCACAAGGGTTGGGAGTGCCGGAGCTAGGGGGTAAAGGGAGAGGGGGATCGTCTAGGGGTGATGGGGAAGTGCCAAAGTCTAAGTTTTACCCAAGGCACCATTTCCCCTAACGCTGATCCTTGGTAACATTTCTTGCTGGGACGGGGAGGGGAGAGAGATGAGGCGTTTTCTCTCTGTTTCTTTCCTCTCCATTTTTTGCTCCTTCGTTCAATTCCAGAATCCTCCCTTGTGTTTCAGACTGTGCAGTGACGCCCTCCCAACCCCAGGCCTCTGGAGCCTTTGGAGCAGAAAGATCCCAGGAGCTGAGGGTGAATCCAGGAGTGAGTAACTGGCAGGAAGGAGTCCTAGCAGTTCTTCTGGAAGCACAGGTGAGGAATGACTCCCCCTTCCCTAGATTCTCCCCATGGGAACAGGGAGGGTTGTGTGATAAATTCCTGTAACTCTTCTGCCCCTCTGAGTTGGCAGAAACAAGGGCTGGGTTCAGTATCTAGGGGTTCTGCTTCAATAAAACAATACAAAACTGGCTCGAGCCCCCACCCAGTGACCTGGGACAATTACACATCACCCCCCTGGGTGCCTCTAGGAGGCAATACTTCCCCTCTTGCAAGCAGGGAGTCTGAGCCGCTCCACTCCACCAGCCATTCCATGAACCACTCCAGTGGTCCCTGCAAACTGCTCTGCTGGGGCAGCAAAGAGCCACCAAATGTTCTGAGGGCTGGAGAAAAATGCCTTCTAGTGAGTAGTGAAAGAGCTCAACCTGTTTAGCTTATCAAAAGAAGATTGAAAGGTGACTTCACTGAAGTGTTGAAGTGCCTTCAGGGAGAGAAAAGACTGGGTATTAAAGGGCTCTTTAATCGAGCAGAGAAAGGCATAACAAGACCCAATGGCCGAAAAGTGAAAAGAGAAATTCATATTACAAATAGGGCGCAAAAATTCAGCAGTGAGGATGATTCACCACAGGAACAAGCTACCAAGGAAAGTGGTGGATTCGCCATCTCCTGATGTCATTTAATGAAGACTAGATGCCTTTCTGGAATGTTTTTGCCCCCAAAGTAGCTCTTGTGTCATACAGGAGGCCTGTGATATGCAGGGGGTCAGATTAGATGCTCTAATGGTCTCTTCCGGCCATAAAGTTGACTAATTTCTGAAAAACAGAGTGTAGCATTGGGAGCAGCGTCTGATGTTTTCCTGTCTAGCTGGCTTGCTGCCTAGAACGAACACTCCTTGAGTGGGGTGATCCACAGGGAGTAGCTCAAACCTCCAAAGGTCCAGGCCAGGGGCAGGACATTGGCACAGCAAGGGAGGGGTGTGACAGTGACATCACAAAGGCCTTTTGCAGGACCTCAGACTATTGGTCCAAGGTGGTGGGGAGGTGGTGACCTCACAGAGAGATGCTGACATCAGCCAGGCAGGACAGGGGTGAGGGGCCAGGGAAACCTCAGAGACCCTTGGGGCTTTGCTTCAGCAAGTCTCCTTCTCCAGGTCTCTCTTTGAGGACTGAGAGAGTATTTGGGTTCACGGACGTGAGCGCCAGGAGGAACCTCTTTTGAGTTTTCTCCTTCCCTTGTAGTGATTTTACTAGAAAACAGCCGTCCCTGTTTAGAAGGTAAGAGCCTCCTCGAAGGAAGGGGTATCATGGGGTTGTCACAGTTCAGATGCCAATGCCCCACCGCCCCCACTGTAAGGAAGCTCCTGCCACCTGCTCTGTGTTTGCAGGGCGGGAGAGAGCAGCATCCACGGCAGAGATTTGCTCCTGGCTGCCGGAGCAGAGCAGCAGGCTTAGCTGTCAGAACTTCCTGGAGCTATGAAAGGGGAGGGTCCCATGGCTCTGTAGCAGAATGCAGGGCAGGCGAGTTCACGGCAGGCATTATGGGATACTGGAGGAGGCCAGTTATGGTTATATAATGAACGGCAGCATCTACACTGGCACTCTGTCCCTTTAAGTTTGCTGCAAAAAGCTCTAGGCCTCTCATCGAAGTGGTTTTATTTTGTCACCAAAACAGGGCAGTTTTGTCACCAGATGTGGCATTGCAGTGTGTACACCAGCCACGAGCTGCCGACCGAAGGTGGTCAGACACTGTGTTTTAACCAGATGCAAGCACCATGGCTTAGCTGGCTAAAGCACTTGCCTTGTAAGCAGGAGATCCTGGGTTCAGGTCCCTAGGGGAGTGGCTTTTGGGGTACATGGTATTGGCTACTGTCAGAAGACAAGATTCAGAGCTAGATGGGCCTTCGGCCTAGCCCAGTGTGGTTTTTCTTATGGTTTAAATTATGCTCAGAGCCACTGATAATAGAGTTATTGAAAGTTTGGGAGATAAGAGCTGATAGGACAGTGGTCCAGTCCCCTCGCAGCTGACCCCCTCCCTCTGAGACAGGGGCAGGTCTGAGCTCTCGCACCAAATGCTCATTGTGGCTGCCAGAATCTGTGGGCAGCTCATTTAATTTGCATTGAGGGTTGAGTCCTGCTTTGTGCCCAGTGTCTGAGAATGAAAATCCTAAACCGCCCTTTGAAACAACAAAAGCAGCAGGACGTGTTATTGTCCCTGCCCCAAAGCAGACAGACCAATGGAGAAATGCCACTGAGTCCACGGTAATACTCCACTGCCATTTTACCTTTTTTGCTTGCTAAACTCCCTCCCAACCTTGTGGGGTCCCAGACCCCGGTATTGAGCCTGAGCTGAGATGTCTACACTGCAAATTTACCACCCCACGGCCCAAGCCCCAGGAGCCGGAGCTGGCATGGGGCAGCCCTGGATGTTTCATTGCAGTGTGGACATAGCCTAGCATTATGTCTACACTGCCATTAGCACACCCAAGTCACTATTCTCAAACCCTGGGTCAGCTGATTCAGGCTTGTGGGGCTTGTGCGACAGGGTAATAAAATTACAGTGTAGACACTTGGGCTTGAGCCCAGCCTCTGAGACTCCACAAGGGGTGAGGGTCTCCGAGCCTGGGCTCCAGTCTGAGCCCAAATGTCTACACTGCAGTTTTTAGCCTCACAACCTGAGCCCCAGGAGCCCAAATCAGATCATCCAGGCCAGCCAGGCCACAGGGATTTTATCTCAGTATAGCTGCACTCTCAGGGTACGTCTACATTGCAATGCAAGCCCAGGGTTAGCAGAAGTCATGTCAGCAGCCCCAACACATAAACCTAAACTATGAGGAAAAGACCCACCCACAAATAAGCTGGGCAGTGTCCTTCTCCCTAAGGTTCGTAAGTCCAGCAACCAAAAGTCATTTAACATGAGCCATCTCCTCTCTGCACCCCACTCACAGCTCTTGTCCTTAGTCAGTGCAAGCCCAGAGGTGCCTCTGTAGAGTTCATCTGCCATCCTGGGTGGAAAAGGGGGAAAATAAGAAGGCACCGTACTCACTATGTTGTCTAGGGACTCACTCACCCCTCCACAGCCACCCTGTCCTAAAGTTGGTCTAACACATAAATTTTAGCATGAGGACTCAGGCCCCAGCCCACTTGGCTTTGGAACCAATGTCCCCTGCCTAGCAAGTGCTATTGAATTGAGGGTGAGTCCCTCCATCTGGGTCTGCCAAGCACAGTTCTGCTGCCCTCGATTCACACAACAAGGACAACAACCCTTTATTTCTCCTGTCCCAATAACAAGGAGACTGGGAATCCAACACCAGCCAAAAGTGATCATTTTGGCAAGCAACCCAACATATTCCCAACATACTGTAAAATCCACATGAAGACTCATACACGAAACCTTGCAAGAAAATCTTCCTGAGGGGGTCTGAAGCACCTGCTGCTGGGGGGAAGGAAGGAGCTGTGGGTTGAGATTGAGGGGCACTGGGAATAGGAGGGGGTTGTGGGTTGGGACAGAGGAGAAGGGTGAAGAGGAGCAGGCTCTGGTTGGGAGTGAGGAGCAGTGAGCATAGGAGGGACTGAGGGTTGGGACTGAGGGGCACTGGGCAAAGAGGGGACATGGGTTTAGGCTGAAGAGTATCCTCATTTGGGGATCCAGCAGAACAGGGGAAGGCAGCAGGTGATTCTAATTCCATAGGGATATTTTGTGTGTGTGCGTGCAGGGGAGGAACATGCTATATGCCCAGAGGCCTTTATTCCTCCAGCCTGCAAGGACAGAGGGGCTGTCAGGAAGTTGCCCCTTCAATCCCCCACACACAAAGGCCCTTCTTAGAAAAGGCAAAATCCTGAAGAGAAAAAACATCAAAGAAGACTCCAGAAAGACAGATTTTTAAGATATAATGAGTAGTTTATTACCTGACCAGGGACTTGAACCCTCAGATTAAAAGTCTGATACTTTACCAACTGAGCTAGTCAGACTCACAAACAAATACAGCAAGTTGGTGCAGAGGAGAAACTAGTCAAGGAAACGAAAGCAGGAAACAAAAGGGGAAACCTGCTGCTCTCTCTGGCCTGGTCAACACTACGAGTTTATGTCACATTAACCCTGCATCCGTCCACACAAAGAAGCCCTTTATATTGATATAAAGGGCTCTTAATACCGGTATCTGTACTCCTCCTTGATGACGAGTAGTGCTGAAATCAGTATTGCCATGTCAGATTAGGGTTAGTGTGGCTGCAATTTGACGGTATTGGTCTCTGGGCGCTATCCCACAGTGCACCATTGTGACTGCTCTGGACAGCAATCTGAACTCGGATGCACTGGCCAGGTAGACAAGAAAAGCCCCGTGAACTTTTGAATTTCATTTCCTGTTTGCCCAGCGTGGAGCGCTGATCAGCACAGGTGACTATGCAGTCCCAGAATCAAAAAAGAGCTCCAGCATGGACTGTTCGGGAGATACTGAAGCTGATCTCTGTATGGGGAGATGAATCTGTTTTATCAGAACTCCGTTCCAAAAGACGAAATACCAAAACATTTGAAAAAATCTCCAAGGCTATGATGGACAGAGGCCACAATAGGGACTCAACGCAGTGCTGAAACTTAAGGAACTGAGACAAGCGTACCAGAAAGTCAAAGAATGAAATGGACGCTCATGGAGGGAGGGGCGACTGAGGATTGTAGCTATCCCACAGTTCCCGCACTCTCCAAAAACCATTTGAATTCTTGGCTGAGTTCCCAAAGCCTGAAGGGTCAAAAACATTGTCGCGGGTTGTTCAGAGTATATGTCGTTCCCCCGCCTCCTGCCCCCATGAAAGCAAAGGGAAAAAAATCCTCTCTCACCTTTTTTCAGTGTCACTGTATGTCTACTGGATGCTGCTGGCAGATGTGGTGCTGGAGCACTACACAGCAGCATCCCCTTCCCTTCCCTTGCGGACGGCAGACGGTACAGTAGGACAGGTATCCATCATCGTCGTCCCGTGAGTGCTCCTGACTGGCCTCGGTGAGGTCGGCCGGGGGTGCCTGGACAAAGATGGGAATGACTCCCAGGTTCATTCATAGCAGCTGGAGGCTGCGCTCCCCTCCCCCCTTTGATCCCTGCTTGCAGAAGCAATAAAGTCAGTGTTGTTTCAAATTCCTGCATTCTTTATTACTTCATCACACAAATGGGAGGATAACTGCCATGGTAGCCCAGGAGGGGTAGGGGAGGAGGGAAGCAATGGGTAGGGTTGTTGCAGGGGCACCCACTAGAATGGCATGCAGCGCATCATTTCTGTGGGATCTCTAGGGCTCTGACCCGGAGCGCCCGTTTGCCCCTCTGGTTCTTTAGTAGGCTTGCCTGATAATCTAGGCAGAACTGACTCTCCATTAGACAAAACTTAAAGAAGAGAATGACCTGGGGAGTCATTCCTATTTTTGTCCATAAGCCCGTGGCCGACCCCATCGAGGCCAGCCAGGAGCACCCATGACAGCAGCAGATGGTGCAGTATAACTGGTAACTGTCATTGTCAACTTGCAAAGCAGCAGACGGTACAGTAGGGCTGGTAACCATCTTTGCTAACTTGCAAAAAGCAAGGGGATGCTGCTGTGTAGCACTGCAGTACCACGTCTGTCAGCACTATAAAGAAGACATACGGTGACAGTGAAAAAAGGCTGAACGGGCTCCATGGTTGCTGTGCTATGGCGTCTGCCCGGGCAATCCAGGGAAAAGGGCGCAAAATGATTGTCTGCTGTTGTTTTCATGGAGGGAGGATTGAGTGATGACATTTACCCAGACTCACTCATGACACTATTTTTGCCCCATCAGGCATTGAGATCTCAACCCAGAATTCCAATGGGCAGGGGAGACTGCGGGAACTATGGGACAGTTACCCACAGTGCAACGCTCTGGAAATTGTATAAAGTCGAGGACACAGGCCCATACTAAGCACATTAATTCGGCGGTGTGCGTCCATGTACCAAGGCTAGCATCAATTTCCCTGGCCAGGCCCTTTGGAGGTTTGAGCTACTCCCTGTGGTCACCCCACTCAAGGAGCGTTCGTTCTAGGCAGTAAGCTGGCTAGACAGTAAAACTTCAGACGCTGCTCCCAATGCTACACTCAGTTTTTCCGAAAACTAGTATCTGTAAAATTAGTCTACTTTCTGGCCAGAAGAGACCATTACAGCATCTAATCTGACCCCCTGCATATCACAGGCCTCCTGCATGACACAATAGCTACTTCTGGGGGAAAGGCATCTAGTTTTCATTGAATGACTTCAGGGGATGGAGATTCCACCACTTTCCTTGGTAGCTTGTTCCTGTGGTGAATCATCCTCGCTGTTGACTATTTGGGGCTTAGTTGTAATATGAATTTGTCTCTTTCACCTTCCAATCATTGGGTCTTGTTATGTCTTTCTCTGCTCCATTCAAGAGCCCTTTAATACCCAATCTTTTCTCTCCATTAAGGCACTTCAACACTTCAGTGAAGTCACCTTTCAATCTTCTTTTGATAAGCTAAACAGATGGAGCTCTTTCAATAGCTCACTAGAAGGCATTTTTCTCCAGCCCTCAGAACATTTTGGTGGCTTTTTGCTGCCCCAGCTCCAATTTCACAGTATCTTTTTCAAATGAGGACACCAAAACTGGAGACAGTATTCCAATATCAGTCTCACTGATGCCGTGTCACCTCCTGTGATGTTATTGACATAATCTGTAACTTTATAGATCACCATTGTGACCACTCTTCTATATTTGCAGCCAATATGATAGAAAGGTTGTTGTGAAAGGGGTCTATGGAGAGGTTCTGATTGGCTGATTATAATTATGCTATCTCTAGATGTGTATCATTTTTGTAGTTGACTTTATGAATATTGGCTCTATGCTGTCTGTATTCAAACTTGTGCTATGCTTCCGAGGAACACCCCAGCCAGACAAGTTGGTGTCAGTTCTGCCTAGCCTGCTTGATGGCCCATTAAGGACCATCAGCTCTACAATCAACCATTGAGAGAAGGTAGATATGCCTTGTGGCTCAAGCAAGGTATGCAGGGACCTGCCTATGGACAAAACTCAAAGGTTTTTCTATGCCACGTGCTGGATAGAGTGTCCTTGGGACAAAGAAAACAAAGACCACATGGCAAGAGACTGTAAAAGGCTGATGCCTCGTCTCCATCTTGTCTTCAGTCCTGCTTCATACCTCTGAAGGGACTTTGCTACAAACTGAAGCTCTGTACAAGGGACTGAATGACCCATCCCAGCTGTGGATGGACTCCAGAGACTTGATTTGAACCTGCAGTTTATTCCATCACTGCTACAAGCCTGAACCAAGAACTTTGCCATTACTGTATGTGAAGGGTTAAAATTCATGTGCATATTATATAACAACCTGGTCTATGGATTGTGCCAGCTCTTTTCCAGACCCAAAGTCCAGAGTATAATCAAGGGACCAGAAGCCTAGCAAATAGTGACCAGCTAAAAGAAAGCTGGGTAAACAGAAAGCCTTGCTTGCTAAGATAGGCTTGGTCAGCAAATTGCCAGGTGTTGGAGCTAAGAACTAAAGAATTGTATCTTATTCAGAGTTGCAGATTGAACAAAGAATCCCTGTTCCTATTGTGTAAGTCTCTTCTGTAGGGAGACGTTCTTCCCAGAGATCCAACCTTGAGTTTATGAAAAGTTGGCAGATGTCAATATAAGATATGGCATCCTTCCACCTCCCTTCCCAGGGACCAATGCCTTGCCTTAAGACACACAGAAAACAATCTTTATTGCCATATACTTTCACTGTTTCTTTGCTTTAAACCCTAGGAATGTACCTGGAGGACAATCAAAGGAGTTGCTCCTTTCCTATGGACCTCAAATCAGAATTCAGCATAGATATTTTATACTAATAACATTTTATCAAAGTATTCATGAAATGTTAACTTGCTAACTTGAGACCATGGGTGGAGACATTATGTAACCTGTTAACCTTTGGCTACTGTGCTTATCATGTCTTGCTGCAAAACCTATCCCAGAGTTTGGAACTCCCTACCCCGTCTCTTTCCCCCACCCATGGAAAATCTATATATTCTATTGTAATCAATTAACAGTGTCTCTGAGCCTAATAAGCAAGGTGACACTCTGCCAGTTCTGTGTGTAATAAACTCCTATTCTTGCCCTCTACATGGTGGAGATTTATGTCCTTCACAGACACCTGCTGAACAAAGAGGAGATTCAGCATCCAGCTTGGCTGAATGTGTCTTCTCTCCCCCACAGCTTGGTGATCTTCTGAGGAAATGGAGAAGACTGCCTTTGCCTAGCTGCACCTTGCTTGCAAAAGAAACAAGTCTTTTTGGTGGCAAGTGTTGAAAGGAGCCATTAGACAAATGTGGAGACAGGAAAAATGTCCCCCAACTCAACTGGCATCTGTGGATGCTGAAGTCACAACACAAAGTGCTAAACAGTATATGAGCACAGGCTGGTGTCAGAAGAGTCTCTACCAAAGCCTTTTCCACCAGCAGGGGCCTCTCTGTGCGCAGAACTCCTGGTAGTGTGATGGCTGCAGGCAGTGGAGAACTCTATTTTGGCATCTCTTTGTCAGTGAACATCTACAGAGGCTGTTTAAAGGTCTTTAGATAGTGATCTTTGGGAAGAGCTGGCTGAAGTGTCTTCCTAGTAACCAGAAGATCCTGGCTTGGCCTGCCAGTTCTTCCGTGCAAGTCTTGAGGGAAATGGGGAATGTCTGTAGTTTGGAATTTGCAGGTGTTGTCCTGGACCATCAAAGGGAACAGTTGCAAGTATTTTCTCAAGGCAGGCACCATGGCTTGGGTGGCTAAAGCACCTGTCTAGTAAACAGGAGATCCTGGTTCAACTCCCAGTAGTACCTTGTTCTACGGGTTTTGTCTCCTCTGCTCACATTTTCCTGTGTCTTTCTAGGAAACAGAAGAGACCTCCCTTGGTATCCAAGTCATTGCTTGCTAAGGAAAAGGCTTCTTTGGAGAGAAACATTGGAAAGAATCAAATCACAAGCCTGGAGTTGATGAAAAGGCTGCTGTGACTGGCATTGGCATGGTGGTTGCTTTGACTGCAATTGCTGCAACACAAAAGCCTGCACCACACGTCCTTGTGATTCGCTGGGGATGTCCACACACAGATGTCATGTCATCTTCCTTTGATTGTCACTGATGAAAAATGGAGCAGCTGGGAGAAAAGTCCCAGAGGCACTTGCCAGGTAAAGTAGAGGTTAGAGATGCAGCACACAGTGGTGCGTGGCCAAATCTGTCCACTCCTCCCACTTTTTGGTCAATCTTTTGAAGAAGCAGAGAAGACTGCCTCTGCCTTGCAGTGCAAATGCTTCCAAAAGAAACCGGTCATTTTTTCTGACAAGTGTTGGAAGAGGCACCTAAGAAATGTGGAGACAAGGAAAAGGTCATCGTAACTCAACTTGCATCCATGACTCTTGAGGCCACAACGCAGAGCACTGAGCACTGTACGACCACAGCTGGGGACAGAAGGGCCTTTTTCAAAGGCATTTTCCACTAGCAGGGTCTTCTCTGTTCACAGAATTTCTGATAGTTTGATGTCTGCTGGCACTGGAGATCACTATTTTGGCATCTCTCTCTCTGTCTCAGTGAGCACCCGCTGTGGTTGTTGAAAGTCTGTGATGGGATCTATGGGATGCAACTGAACAGTGGGACCCCTGAGCCCTTTGTCCCACCACCTGGGCTCCCTCTCACACATGTGATGCTGAGACAAGCTGTGAATCTCTGGCAGATATTGCACTTACACAGAAC
>NC_066622.1:58228632-58297697 GCF_025201925.1 Gopherus flavomarginatus | reverse complement strand
TAAAGAGGAAAATGGGCAACATTTGCAAACATTTTGTGTTCAATAATCTGAGAAAAGGTTGTAAATCTGAGATTTTCTTATTATTTTATAATTAGAGACAGGAAAATCTCAGGGCATATTCAATTAGAAATAGACAACTAGAGAGAAGTGGGGCAAATGTTTAGGTTATTTTATTTGAATCTTTGAGATTTGCAAAGAAATTGTGTCACAAACTGCATATTTGATAACATGAGAGGAAAACACCAAGATCTGAGGGGAGAGAGTCACTTTCCTGTCAGGGCCCAGTGCTCCCTCCCGCTCCCCCTCCGGGTCTCTCACTCACTGGGGGCTCCAGGCGGGGCTGGTGCGGTCAGAGCCTGGGGCTGCCTAGGGGGCAGGTCCCAGCTGGAGAAAGCGCCCCCCCGACCAGGATAGGAATGTGCTACTGGTAGCAGCCTGGGGCTGGACCCTCTCTATGGGGGACACTTGCTCCCCCCTCCCCTTCCTGGCCCTTCCCACGCCCTGTTGCCAGCAGAGAGTGGCCCCCCCAGCCCAGCCCAGAGTGTCCCTGTCTCAGGCCCCCCCCAGCCTCTGCCCAGTTCAGAAAGCACTCGGGGGAACCATTTCCCACCTACACAAGGACAAATCACTGCAGGTGAAAATGGGGGGAAACACCCCAAACCTGAGATCTGAACTGGCCATTGGCAAAGGGGAGAGAAAATGGGGCACAATGGGGGGAGGGGAACAGGGAACTTCTCAGGGGTTTGAGGGAAGGGGGTGTCAGCCTGGATGTTGCTTGTTGCTCTCTAGGGAGAAAGGGGGCAGGACAGGAGAGGAGGGGGGTCTCCACGGAGGGGGCAGTGGTAATTCCGAGGGGATCTCAGCCCTCCCTTTTTCTCCCCGCTCCTCAGGGGTCACCTGCTCTTCTCCCCTCGCCCCCCGGCCATGTCCCGGCTGCACAGACATTTTCCATCCATCCCTTTCCCAGGTCTCCCCCCTCCGCAGCCCCCGCCCGACCCCACGCAGGGGCTGCTAGGTGTAATGCATGTTCAGTAGGGATTTCTCCCCTACTAATGCTGGGGTGTCCTTCTCCTATAGGTTAGTCTACTAATGATCTCATCTTGGTGCCATGTGTGTCAGTTCATTGCCATGGCACTCGTGTGCTTAGACATCTGAGGATGCTCTATAGAAAAGCTCCTTGAGTGAGGTGATCCACAGGGAGTAGCTCAAAGCTCCAAAGTGCCTGGCCGGGGCAGGACATTGGCACAGCAAGGGCGGGGTGTGGCAGTGACATCACAAAGGCCTTTTGCAGGACCTCACACTATTGGTCAAAGACTATTGGTGAGCAGGTGGTGACCTCACAGAGAGATCCTGACATCAGTCAGGGGCCAGGGGCTAGGGAAACCTCAGAGACCCCTGTGGCTTTGCTTCAGCAAGTCTCCTTCTCCAGGTCTCTGTCTGAGGACTGAGAGAGTATTCGGGTTCACGGACGTGAGCGCCAGGAGAAACCTCTTTCCAGTTTTCTCCTTCCCTTGTAGTGATTTTACTAGAAAACAGCCGTCCCTCTTTAGAAGGTAAGAGCCTCCTGGAGGTGTGAAACCTGTTCAGTCTGATCCATCTGGTGAGAGTTGAATTCTAGGCATGGAAAACATGAGCTTAAGGAGGCAGAATTTTATTCCGCACCTGGGATTTTGTCCCTTAGAATCATGGGGACATTAGGGTTTGTCCTTTGTGTTTCACCATTTCCTCCATCCACCTGTCCCTCCCTCCTTTCTCTTCATCTCTTCTTTTGTCCTTTCTCCTGTTCCCCTCCCAACACCAGGACGAGTGTGTGCGTGGTGTTGCGGGGGAGTGCTCTGCAGCTCTCACTGTGGGAGTTCCACCCAAAAATGTGGAGGCTGAAATAGTGCTCAGGCAGTCAGGGCTGGATTAACCTTTGTTGGCCCTGGCAACAAACATATTTGTGGGCCCCAGTGTAGTCACTGTGGGGCTCCGAGTGTGGGCCTGGTGGGGCAGTGCCATTGGTGCCTTCGTATACCCGGTACTGAACCTCAGAGACATTTTTCATTTTGATCACACACCTCTCCATGACTATATGCATTGCCATACACAGCTCCCTCAGCCCGCGGGTTTTCTTATTGAGCTGTACACCCATGTGGGTTTACCAGTGTCCACAGTGAGCAGAACTTTCATAGTGACCAGGAAACTCCCCACAGATTTATCTCTTCCTCATTCAGACCTTCTCTAGCCATGTCTCCAGTACCCCCCATGTCACCAGTCACTGCATGTGGTCCTAGTCTCAGCTCAAAGTCCTAAAGCCAGCAGACACCTGATCAGTTCTGACAGATCCCTCCCTCAGCCCCCATCCTGCCATGTGAGCAAGCCACCTGCAAACACCATTTCCCCAAAGTGAGGACTTAGCCCTTGGGAATCTGAAGACACCAGCGTCTCTCCCTCTGCTCCCATCTACATGCTAGTCTGCTACCTGGTCACCACCACCTCTCCCCATACTTGTTTCCTTTCTACTTTGGACATGCTCCAACCAGCTGGAAGCTCCCTCTGCAAGCCTGACCTGCTCCCGCCTTCCCTGCTCCCCCGACATTCCTTTCCTACTGGTGACCTCTGTTCCTTGAGGTTTACTCCAGTGTCTTTAGGTGCTCTAGCTTAATGGCCCCAGGAGTCATAGAGCCACTTGTAGTTTCTCTAGCTACAGCCATGGGGCAACTGCCAGAGGCCAGCCTTAGACAGCTGCAGCTACTAGCCGCAGGAGCGGAGGCAATGCCAAGGCTGAGCATGCTTGAACCTTGCAAGGGCAGCACTAGGGACTCTAAATCCTCAGCACTGGCCCTAGGCAGCTGCAGACTCTGGAGTTAGGCACTTTCCTCCTCTAGGTTCCTGCATGGTTACAGAACTGCAGTAAAGTGGAACAATTATCAGCTTCTGTGATTGGAAGATGTCTGGATCCATCTAATAAGACCTGTCCTACATAAATGAGGAAAGTTGAGGTGCCTTTATTATTCTTTTGTTCCATTCTTTGTTTCTATGGGGAATTTGCCAGTGCAATATCACTGTCTTCCTTTTAAACAAACAAAACTAAAAAAAAAAGTGTAATGGCTGTTGAAAATAGCAATTCCAGCCCTCGTTAGCACTGTGAAGACCCCAACGTTTGTTGCTCAATTTTCTCCTACTTTTTCTACAGTAAATGACAGTGGATCAGCATATTTGATTTGGGAGAAATGAAGTAACAGCTGCCCAAATTGAGCTTGAGCACTCCTGATTTTGAGGTGTTCAGATCTGGAAGGCAGGGGCTAGATTCCCTTTATGAATATTAGATACATCTGGAAAGGAAAAGTCAATTTCTATTTTCATGGCTCAGAAGTGGAAATCCTCCTGTCCTGTATCTGAAACTGTCCAGGTCCAGTAGAGCCTCCCCTTCCTTACTTACCATTTTACCTTCTGGTGGGATCCACATACCTCCCCTGCCCAGCTTCAGATAGAGAGGGGCCCTGTCCAGTTAGTCCACCCAGTTTCCATCTTTGGGGGCTGCCAGGGCGAGGTCACACCAAGCATCCCTAAAGCCTGTCTGGGGAAGTCTTCTGAGGGTGCTACCTGGGCCAAAGCCTTCTACTCCTTGGTCACACCTCTTCCCTATTCAACAGGTGGCACCCCCTTCTAGCAGCCAGGCCCCCCAGCCACAGCAAGCTACCAGCACATCAAGTCTCACAGCTTCCCCCCTCCCTTTCCTGTTGATAGCAGCCAAGGAATGCTGGGAAATGTTCACTTCTCTGCTCCAAGGCAGGGAGCTGGTCAAGGAACTACAGCTTCCCAGGGCCCTATTGGGGTCTCAGCTCCCCTACTGAAATCCAGGCTGCTCTGAGGCTTCCCTTTCTGCAGAGGGGAGGAAGTTACTGTTACAGGTCCCTTCAGAGCTTGGGCCTAGCACTAATGGCACCATGTCAAATCCAGTACTGGCTCCCAACTCTATTCCAGCTCTGCTGCTGGCAGGATCCCTTCCCATTCTTTTTGTTTCTTGTCCTCCCCTCCAAGGAAGAAGCTCTGCATTGTTCCTGTGTGGGGAATTGAACCAGGCTGTCTCGGGTGAAAGCCAAGAATCCTAACCACTAGACCACATGGGACTTTCCATAACACGTTTACATGTTCATATTCAATAACACAATTAAACTTAGCATTCAAAGTAGCCATTTAAAAGAAGCCATTCAAAAAACTTCAAAAACAGACTTCAAAGAGAAATTGCAGAGTTACAACTGATCTGCAAACTTAACACCATTAATTTGAGCTTGAAGAGGGACTGGGGGTGACTGGCTCACTACAAAAGCAATTTTCCCTCTCTTGATATTGACACCTCCCTGTCAATTACTTGGAGAGAGCCACATCCACCCTGACTGAATTAGCCTTCAACACTGGTTCTCCCCTTGTATGGTAACTCCCTTTACATCATGTTCCAATATATATTTATGCCTCTATCTGCAATTTTCACTCCATGCATCTGAAGAAGAGGGCTTTTTACCCACGAATGCTTGTGTCCAAATAAATCTGTTAGTTCTTAAGGTGTCACCGGACTCCTCGTTGTTTTTGTGAAATAAAAGCAAAATGCACTCTAAGCTGATCTTAACCCTTTCAGTGCCCTTAAAAACTTAGATGCTTCTCACCACAGGCCAGCTTTTCAGCCAGGCTCTCCCCTTTCGTCAGCGCTTCAGTTGCTTGGTGTGGGGGTGTCTGTAGATGTAGGTGGACGAGAGAGACAAAGCATGGCAAATGTCTCTGCTTTTATCATGTCCTTTCTTCCCTCTTGGCTTTGCTCCCCCTTCAGAGTCAGGTGAGCATCACTGCGTCTCTCCAAGCAAGTCTGAGCAATTCCCCTGGGGTGTCCTCTTGCAGGTAAGTGATTGCACTGTAGCTCCCTTGCTGAACAATGGCTGTTGATGGGTTGTTTGACACCCTGTCCGGGTGTTGGTTACTTTCCTTGCTGCTGTCACTGGGGAGCTAATATTGGCTGACTCCCCCACCTTACAGCATAGTGATAACCACACTGCACAATTCTCATAACTTCATATGCATGAATGGTAAACATCTATGGGTAGAGAAATGACTTTCAGCAGATCATATCCTTTCCTCTGATACCTTACAAGGCATGCTCTGTATATAAGATCACGATTATATGAAAATGAGGAATATGGGGGTTACAGCACACTCCCCCAAAGGTACAGAATGTAACACTAAGATTCTATTTTAATTTGTTATGTAACAGCATTAAAGAGATCCAGTGACTGACCAATGGCATTTTCAAGTGCTAAAATAGCAAGCGCTGTTGGTCTCTCATTGGCCATCAGCAACTGAAGATACGGTTTAATGAGCCAGAGCTTCAAGACGAGGGTGGCTCTGTCCACTGCCTTCAGTTGCGCTGCTGGGCACCAAGTCCCTGGCGGTCAATATGTGAAGCTGGGAGAAGAGAGTGGGGTGGCAAGCGGTGGTAGAACTTTTGCCACCAGGGTCTAGCTGTCTAACTTCCTCTTCGTACTGCTGGGCCCCCGTTGCCTTCAGGTAACACAGGAACTAAGGCAGGAATAGGGTGAGGAAGCAAGTAAAGCCGAGCAAGGAAGGCAAAAGTTAATCTTATCTTCACGGGCAGCTCGCAATGACGTCCTTTTTCTGTGCCACAGCTGACAACAACATCCCAGACAGAAAAGTAACAGGCCAAAAAGAAACCTAGCAGCTGCTGAAACAGTTCAGTTGGGAGCGTGCTAGACTAACAGGCTCTTCTATCCTCCTTTATGCACGGGCGGGATGTTTTCTGAGAGTGCAGCAGTTCTTTTCACTGCCACGAGTCCCTCATTTCAGGCTATGCAGCAGGAAAAGACAGCATGGGCTTCTGCACCGAGTTGGCCTACCTGACCTTTCATTCTTCTCTTGCTCTTTGTCAGCAAGGAGAAGAAAAAGAAGCTCTCCCTCAAGCTGGAGTCACACGGGCGAGGTAAGGACGACTTCCTGAGTGCTGGCTCCAGTCCTCTGCCCTGCCAGCTGACCTATCGAGGGGCTACCACCACATTCTCTAGATTTGTCCATCGGTCTGTGCCATAGTAAGCAACAACCCAGTAGATGGAGTTTCTGTAGTGTAGTGGTTATCACATTTGCCTAACACGCAAAAGGTCCCTTGTTCAAAACCAGGCAGAAACATGCTGGTTTCCTTTTCCCAGATCCCCTTGTTGTTCAGAAAGGCCACTCCTCCTACTGGCCTGTCCCTGGGATAACTCCAACCCCTGCATGTCAGAGGATGCTGACAGCAGTGGAGAAAGCACCTTGGTGTCAGGCTGGAGAACCTAGAGTAGTTAGGCCAGTCACCATTTGGAGGCTTGTGGCTTGGCCACCTCTGCTGTTGGAGGTTGGCCTATAGAGGCTCTCACTTCCTGCTGGGCCCCTTTGCGTAACTGGCCAAAGGAGGAAGTGAGGCAGGAATGGGGCAATAGAGGAAAGTTGAGCTGAGGAAGGCAGGGAAGAAGCTGTGTGGCTAAGTGGGGTTAGTGGAGCACCATCCTTCATTCTGCAAAGCCTGGGGAGGTGTGGTTGGCTGCTGGGAGGTAGAATCCTGTGCCTGCCTCTTGGCTTCCCAGGAGTGGCTACTTGCAGCCCAGGAGAAGAAGGGAGGTTCTGGGTGAAAGGAAAACAAGCAAAGCTCAGTCCAAGTGGAGAATGGCGGCTCCTTTATGGCCAACCTGGGGGCATGACTGATGGTTTTAGAGGTGGAGGTTGGGCTGGCTGTGAGCAACTGGGATCGAGGAAACCCCCACCTGCCCTTCTGAGGGCTGAACCCATGGAGGTGCGGTTGGCTGCTGGGAGACAGACCCCTGTGGCTGCCTGTTGGCATCCCAGGGATGGCTCCTTGCAGCCCAGGAGAAGCGGGGTTCTGGGGGGAAGGAAAAGCAGCAATGGTGAGGCTGAGTGGGCTCCTTTCTGGCCGAGATGGTGGACTGTGGTGAGTCTGGGAGTTGCCTGTAAGCCAAAAGTGGACGTAGTGCAGTGAAAACTGCTGCTCCATTCTGGCCGACCTGGGGGCGTCATGGATGACTTGGGAGTGGGGGCAGGGCGCTGGCTGTGAGCAAATGGGATCCAGGAAGCCCCAGCCTGCCCCTCCAAGGGCCGAGTCTTCTTCTCTCCTGCCATGGGGAGCCCGACCTTAAGCCTGCCCAGCATGTGCAGCAGCTCGAGCATTAAGCCTTCCTGTGTGCATAACTGAACTACGCCCTAGTGTAATAAGGTGTAAAGTTTAGATTGTGAATTTATCTTTAATTTCCATGGTAATTTACTTTGATCTTTTATTCCTACCACTTATAATCCTTAAAACTCCATCTTTCTGTAGTTAATAAATCTGTTTTATGCTCTACTTAAACTGGTGTATTTTGCTTGAAGTTCTTGGGAAATCTCAGCTCCTTTACAAGGCTGGTTCATGTACTATTCACAGTGAGGGAGGGGTGGACCCTGTGTAATAAACTCACACTGATCAGGCTTCTGATTAAGGCAAGATGGTATGATCCAGGGGTGCAAGGCTGCAGAGCTGTAGGGGGGGGCGACTTTCTATCATTAGTGTTATGAGTGGCTGCAGAAGCATTCATGTAATTCAGTTGGCTGTGTCCCTACCTACGGATGTCTGTGTAAGTGCAATATCTGCCAGAAATTCACAGCTTGTCTCAGCATCACATGTGTGAGAGGGAGCCCAGGTGGTGGGACAAAGGGCTCAGGGGTCCCACTGTTCAGTTGCATCCCATAGATCCCATCACAGACTTTCAAAAACCACAGCGAGTGCTCACTGAGACAGAGAGAGAGATGCCAAAATAGTGATCTCCAGTGCCAGCAGACATCAAACTATCAGAAATTCTGTGAACAGAGAAGACCCTGCTAGTGGAAAATGCCTTTGAAAAAGGCCCTTCTGTCCCCAGCTGTGGTCGTACAGTGCTCTGCATTGTGGCCTCAAGAGTCATGGATGCAAGTTGAGTTACGATGACCTTTTCCTTGTCTCCACATTTCTTAGGTGCCTCTTCCAACACTTGTCAGAAAAAATGACCGGTTTCTTTTGGAAGCATTTGCACTGCAAGGCAGAGGCAGTCTTCTCTGCTTCTTCACAAGATTGACCAAAAAGTGGGAGGAATGGACAGATTTGGCCACGCACCACTGGGTGCTGCATCTCTAACCTCTACTTTACCTGGCAAGTGCCTCTGGGACTTTTCTGCCAGCTTCTCCATTTTTCATCAGTGACAATCAAAAGGAAGATGACATGACATCTGTGTGTGGACATCCCCAGCGAATCACAAGGACGTGTGGTGCAGGCTTTTGTGTTGCAGCAATTACAGTCAAAGCAACCACCATGCCAATGCCAGTCACAGCAGCCTTTTCATCAACTCCAGGCTTGTGATTTGATTCTTTCCAATGTTTCTCTCCAAAGAAGCCTTTTCCTTAGCAAGCAATGACTTGGATACCAAGGGAGGTCTCTTCTGTTTCCTAGAAAGACACAGGAAAATGTGAGCAGAGGAGACAAAACCCGTAGAACAAGGTACTACTGGGAGTTGAACCCAAGATCTCCTGTTTACTAGACAAGTGCTTTAGCAACCCAAGCCATGGTGCCTGCCTTGAGAAAATACTTGCAACTGTTCCCTTTGATGGTCCAGGACAACACCTGCAAATTCCAAACTACAGACATTCCCCATTTCCCTCAAGACTTGCACGGAAGAACTGGCAGGCCAAGCCAGGATCTTCTGGTTACTAGGAAGACACTTCAGCCAGCTCTTCCCAAAGATCACTATCTAAAGACCTTTAAACAGCCTCTGTAGATGTTCACTGACAAAGAGATGCCAAAATAGAGTTCTCCACTGCCTGCAGCCATCACACTACCAGGAGTTCTGCGCACAGAGAGGCCCCTGCTGGTGGAAAAGGCTTTGGTAGAGACTCTTCTGACACCAGCCTGTGCTCATATACTCTTTGTGTTGTGACTTCAGCATCCACAGATGCCAGTTGAGTTGAGGGACATTTTTCCTGTCTCCACATTTGTCTAATGGCTCCTTTCAACACTTGCCACCAAAAAGACTTGTTTCTTTTGCAAGCAATGTGCAGCTAGGCAAAGGCAGTCTTCTCCATTTCCTCAGAAGATCACCAAGCTGTGGGGAGAGAAGACACATTCAGCCAAGCTGGATGCTGAATCTCCTCTTTGTTCAGCAGGTGTCTGTGAAGGACATAAATCTCCACCATGTAGAGGGCAAGAATAGGAATTTATTACACACAGAACTGGCAGAGTGTCACCTTGCTTATTAGGCTCAGAGACACTGTTAATTGATTACAATAGAATATATAGATTTTCCATGGGTGGGGGAAAGAGACGGGGTAGGGAGTTCCAAACTCTGGGATAGGTTTTGCAGCAAGACATGATAAGCACAGTAGCCAAAGTTTAACAGGTTACATAATGTCTCCACCCATGGTCTCAAATTAGCAAGTTAACATTTCATGAATACTTTGATAAAATGTTATTAGTATAAAATATCTATGCTGAATTCTGATTTGAGGTCCATAGGAAAGGAGCAACTCCTTTGATTGTCCTCCAGGTACATTCCTAGGGTTTAAAGCAAAGAAACAGTGAAAGTATATGGCAATAAAGATTGTTTTCTGTGTGTCTTAAGGCAAGACATTGGTCCCTGGGAAGGGAGGTGGAAGGATGCCATATCTTATATTGACATCTGCCAACTTTTCATAAACTCAAGGTTGGATCTCTGGGAAGAACGTCTCCCTACAGAAGAGACTTACACAATAGGAACAAGGATTCTTTGTTCAATCTGCAACTCTGAATAAGATACAATTCTTTAGTTCTTAGCTCCAACACCTGGCAATTTGCTGACCAAGCCTATCTTAGCAAGCAAGGCTTTCTGTTTACCCAGCTTTCTTTTAGCTGGTCACTATTTGCTAGGCTTCTGGTCCCTTGATTATACTCTGGACTTTGGGTCTGGAAAAGAGCTGGCACAATCCATAGACCAGGTTGTTATATAATATGCATATGAATTGTAACCCTTCACATACAGTAATGGCAAAGTTCTTGGTTCAGGCTTGTAGCAGTGATGGAATAAACTGCAGGTTAAAATCAAGTCTCTGGAGTCCATCCACAGCTGGGATGGGTCATTCAGTCCCTTGTACAGAGCTTCAGTTTGTAGCAAAGTCCCTTCAGAGGTATGAAGCAGGACTGAAGACAAGATGGAGACGAGGCATCAGCCTTTTACAGTCTCTTGCCATGTGGTCTTTGTTTTCTTTGTCCCAAGGACACTCTATCCAGCACGTGGCATAGAAAAACCTTTGAGTTTAGTCCATAGGCAGGTCCCTGCATACCGTGCTGAGCCACCAGGCATATCTACCTTCTCTCAATGGGTTGATTGTATAGCTGATGGTCCTTAATGGGCCATCAAGCAGTCTAGGCAGAACTGACACCAACTTGTCTGGCTGGGGTGTTCCTCGGAAGCATAGCACAAGTTTGAATACAGACAGCATAGAGCCAATATTCATAAAGTCAACTACAAAAATGATACACATCTAGAGATAGCATAATTATAATCAGCCAATCAGAACCTCTCCATAGACCCCTTTCACAACAACCTTTCTATCATATTGGCTGCAAATATAGAAGAGTGGTCACAATGGTGATCTATAAAGTTACAGATTATGTCAATAACATCACAGGAGGTGACACGGCATCAGTGAGACTGATATTGGAATACTGTCTCCAGTTTTGGTGTCCTCATTTGAAAAAGATACTGTGAAATTGGAGCTGGGGCAGCAAAAAGCCACCAAAATGTTCTGAGGGCTGGAGAAAAATGCCTTCTAGTGAGCTATTGAAAGAGCTCCATCTGTTTAGCTTATCAAAAGAAGATTGAAAGGTGACTTCACTGAAGTGTTGAAGTGCCTTAATGGAGAGAAAAGATTGGGTATTAAAGGGCTCTTGAATGGAGCAGAGAAAGACATGACAAGACCCAATGATTGGAAGGTGAAAAGAGACAAATTCATATTACAACTAAGCCCCAAATAGTCAACAGCGAGGATGATTCACCACAGGAACAAGCTACCAAGGAAAGTGGTGGAATCTCCATCCCCTGAAGTCATTCAATGAAAACTAGATGCCTTTCCCCCAGAAGTAGCTATTGTGTCATGCAGGAGGCCTGTGATATGCAGGGGGTCAGATTAGATGCTGTAATGGTCTCTTTTGGCCAGAAAGTAGACTAATTTTACAGATACTAGTTTTCGGAAAAACTGAGTGTAGCATTGGGAGCAGCGTCTGAAGTTTTACTGTCTAGCCAGCTTACTGCCTAGAACGAATGCTCCTTGAGTGGGGTGACCACAGGGAGTAGCTCAAACCTCCAAAGGGCCTGGCCAGGGAAATTGATGCTAGCCTTGGTACATGGACGCACACCGCCGAATTAATGGGCTTAGTATGGGCCTGTGTCCTCGACTTTATACAATTTCCAGAGCGTTGCACTGTGGGTAACTGTCCCATAGTTCCCACAGTCTCCCCTGCCCATTGGAATTCTGGGTTGAGATCTCAATGCCTGATGGGGCAAAAATAGTGTCATGAGTGAGTCTGGGTAAATGTCATCACTCAATCCTCCCTCCATGAAAACAACAGCAGACAATCATTTTGCGCCGTTTTCCCTGGATTGCCCGGGCAGATGCCATAGCACAGCAACCAAGGAGCCCGTTCAGCAATTTTTCACTGTCACCGTATGTCTTCTTTATAGTGCTGACAGACGTGGTACTGCAGTGCTACACAGCAGCATCCCCTTGCTTTTTGCAAGTTAGCAAAGATGGTTACCAGCCCTACTGTACCGTCTGCTGCTTTGCAAGTTGACAATGACAGTTACCAGTTATACTGCACCATCTGCTGCTGTCATGGGTGCTCCTGGCTGGCCTCGATGGGTCGGTCACGGGCTTATGGACAAAAATAGGAATGACTCCCCAGGTCATTCTCTTCTTTAAGTTTTGTCTAATGGAGAGTCAGTTCTGCCTAGATTATCAGGGAAGCCTACTAAAGAACCAGAGGGGCAAACGGGCGCTCCGGGTCAGAGCCCTAGAGATCCCACAGAAATGATGCGCTGCATGCCATTCTAGTGGGTGCCCCTGCAACAACCCTACCCATTGCTTCCCTCCTCCCCTACCCCTCCTGGGCTACCATGGCAGTTATCCTCCCATTTGTGTGATGAAGTAATAAAGAATGCAGGAATTTGAAACAACACTGACTTTATTGCTTCTGCAAGCAGGGATCAAAGGGGGGAGGGGAGCGCAGCCTCCAGCTGCTATGAATGAACCTGGGAGTCATTCCCATCTTTCTCCAGGCACCCCCGGCCGACCTCACCGAGGCCAGTCAGGAGCACTCACGGGACGACGATGATGGATACCTGTCCTACTGTACCGTCTGCCGTCCGCAAGGGAAGGGAAGGTGATGCTGCTGTGTAGTGCTCCAGCACCACATCTGCCAGCAGCATCCAGTAGACATACAGTGACACTGAAAAAAGGTGAGAGAGGATTTTTTTCCCTTTGCTTTCATGGGGGCAGGAGACGGGGGAACGACATATACTCTGAACAATCTGCGACAATGTTTTTGACCCTTCAGGCTTTGGGAACTCAGCCACGAATTCAAATGGTTTTTGGAGAGTGCGGGAACTGTGGGATAGCTACAATCCTCAGTCGCCCCTCCCTCCATGGGCGTCCATTTCATTCTTTGACTTTCTGGTACGCTTGTCTCAGTTCCTTAAGTTTCAGCACTGCATTGAGTCCCTATTGTGGCCTCTGTCCATCATAGCCTTGGAGATTTTTTCAAATGTTTTGGTATTTCGTCTTTTGGAACGGAGTTCTGATAAAACAGATTCATCTCCCCATACAGAGATCAGCTTCAGTATCTCTCGAACAGTCCATGCTGGAGCTCTTTTTTGATTCTGGGACTGCATAGTCACCTGTGCTGATCAGCGCTCCACGCTGGGCAAACAGGAAATGAAATTCAAAAGTTCACGGGGCTTTTCTTGTCTACCTGGCCAGTGCATCCGAGTTCAGATTGCTGTCCAGAGCAGTCACAATGGTGCACTGTGGGATAGCGCCCAGAGACCAATACCGTCAAATTGCAGCCACACTAACCCTAATCTGACATGGCAATACTGATTTCAGCACTACTCGTCATCAAGGAGGAGTACAGATACCGGTATTAAGAGCCCTTTATATCAATGTAAAGGGCTTCTTTGTGTGGACGGATGCAGGGTTAATGTGACATAAACTCGTAGTGTTGACCAGGCCAGAGAGAGCAGCAGGTTTCCCCTTTTGTTTCCTGCTTTCGTTTCCTTGACTAGTTTCTCCTCTGCACCAACTTGCTGTATTTGTTTGTGAGTCAGACTAGCTCAGTTGGTAAAGTATCAGACTTTTAATCTGAGGGTTCAAGTTCCTGGTCAGGTAATAAACTACTCATTATATCTTAAAAATCTGTCTCTCTGGAGTCTTCTTTGATGTTTTTTCTCTTCAGGATTTTGCCTTTTCTAAGAAGGGTCTTTGTGTGTGGGGGATTAAAGGGGCAACTTCCTGACAGCCCCTCTGTCCCTGCAGGCTGGAGGAATAAAGGCCTCTGGGCATATAGCATGTTCCTGCCCTGCACACACACACACAAAATATCCCTATGGAATTAGAATAACCTGCTGCCTTCCCCTGTTCTGCTGGATCCCCAAATGAGGATACTCTTCAGCCTAAAGCCATGTCCCCTCTTTGCCCAGTGCCCCTCAGTCCCAACCCTCAGTCCCTCCTATGCTCACTGCTCCTCACTCCCAACCAGAGCCTGCTCCTCTTCACCCTTCTCCTGTGTCCTAACCAACAACCCCCTCCTATTCCCAGTGCCCCTCAATCTCAACCCACAGCTCCTTCCTTTCCCCCAGCAGCAGGTGCTTCAGACCCCCTCAGGAAGATTTTCTTGCAAGGTTTCGTGTATGAGTCTTCATGTGGATTTTACAGTATGTTGGGAATATGTTGGGTTGCTTGCCAAAATGATCACTTTTGGCTGGTGTTGGATTCCCAGTCTCCTTGTTATTGGGACAGGAGAAATAAAGGGTTGTTGTCCTTGTTGTGTGAATCGAGGGCAGCAGAACTGTGCTTGGCAGACCCAGATGGAGGGACTCACCCTCAATTCAATAGCACTTGCTAGGCAGGGGACATTGGTTCCAAAGCCAAGTGGGCTGGGGCCTGAGTCCTCATGCTAAAATTTATGTGTTAGACCAACTTTAGGACAGGGTGGCTGTGGAGGGGTGAGTGAGTCCCTAGACAACATAGTGAGTATGGTGCCTTCTTGTTTTCCCCCTTTTCCACCCAGGATGGCTGATGAACTCTACAGAGGCACCTCTGGGCTTGCACTGACTAAGGACAAGAGCTGTGAGTGGGGTGCAGAGAGGAGATGGCTCATGTTAAATGACTTTTGGTTGCTGGACTTACGAACCTTAGGGAGAAGGACACTGTCCAGCTTATTTGTGGGTGGGTCTTTTCCTCATAGTTTAGGTTTATGTGTTGGGGCTGCTGACATGACTTCTGCTAACCCTGGGCTTGCATTGCAATGTAGACGTACCCTGAGAGTGCAGCTATACTGAGATAAAATCCCTGTGGCCTGGCTGGCCTGGATGATCTGATTTGAGCTCCTGAGGCTGAGGTTGTGAGGCTAAAAACTGCAGTGTAGACATTTGGGCTCAGACTGGAGCCCAGGCTCGGAGACCCTCACCCCTTGTGGAGTCTCAGAGGCTGGGCTCAAGCCCAAGTGTCTACACTGTAATTTTATTACCCTGTCGCACAAGCCCCACAAGCCTGAATCAGCTGACCCAGGGTTTGAGAATAGTGACTTGGGTGTGCTAATGGCAGTGTAGACATAATGCTAGGCTATGTCCACACTGCAATGAAACATCCAGGGCTGCCCCATGCCAGCTCCGGCTCCTAGGGCTTGGGCCGTGGGGTGGTAAATTTGCAGTGTAGACATATCAGCTCAGGCTCAATACCGGGGTCTGGGACCCCACAAGGTTGGGAGGGAGTTTAGCAAGCAAAAAAGGTAAAATGGCAGTGGAGTATTACCGTGGACTCAGTGGCATTTCTCCATTGGTCTGTCTGCTTTGGGGCAGGGACAATAACACGTCCTGCTGCTTTTGTTGTTTCAAAGGGCGGTTTAGGATTTTCATTCTCAGACACTGGGCACAAAGCAGAACTCAACCCTCAAGGCAAATTAAATGAGCTGCCCACAGATTCTGGCAGCCACAATGAGCATTTGGTGCGAGAGCTCAGACCTGCCCCTGTCTCAGAGGGAGGGGGTCAGCTGCGAGGGGACTGGACCACTGTCCTATCAGCTCTTATCTCCCAAACTTTCAATAACTCTATTATCAGTGGCTCTGAGCATAATTTAAACCGTAAGAAAAACCACACTGGGCTAGGCCGAAGGCCCATCTAGCTCTGAATCTTGTTTTCAGACAATACCATGTACCCCAAAAGCCACTCCCCTAGGGACCTGAACCCAGGATCTCCTGCTTACAAGGCAAGTGCTTTAGCCAGCTAAGCCATGGTGCTTGCATCTGGTTAAAACACAGTGTCTGACCACCTTCGGTCGGCAGCTCGTGGCTGGTGTACACACTGCAATGCCACATCTGGTGACAAAACTGCCCTGTTTTGGTGACAAAATAAAACCACTTCGATGAGAGGCCTAGAGCTTTTTGCAGCAAACTTAAAGGGACAGAGTGCCAGTGTAGATGCTGCCGTTCATTATATAACCGTAACTGTCCTCCTCCAGTATCCCATAATGCCTGCCGTGAACTCGCCTGCCATGCATTCTGCTACAGAGCCATGGGACCCTCCCCTTTCATAGCTCCAGGAAGTTCTGACAGCTAAGCCTGCTGCTCTGCTCCGGCAGCCAGGAGCAAATCTCTGCCGTGGATGCTGCTCTCTCCCGCCCAGCAAACACAGAGCAGGTGGCTGGAGCTTCCTTACAGTGGGGGCGGTGGGGCATTGGCATCTGAACTGTGACAACCCCATGATACCCCTTCACTACAAGGGAAGGAGAAAACTCAAAAGAGGTTCCTCCTGGCGCTCACGTCCATGAACCCAAATACTCTCTCAGTCCTCAAAGAGAGACCTGGAGAAGGAGACTTGCTGAAGCAAAGCCCCAAGGGTCTCTGAGATTTCCCTGGCCCCTCACCCCTGTCCTGCCTGGCTGATGTCAGCATCTCTCTGTGAGGTCACCACCTCCCCACCACCTTGGACCAATAGCCTGAGGTCCTGCAAAAGGCCTTTGTGATGTCACTGTCACACCCCTCCCTTGCTGTGCCAATGTCCTGCCCCTGGCCTGGACCTCTGGATGTTTGAGCTACTCCCTGTGGATCACCCCACTCAAGGAGTGTTCGTTATAGGCAGCAAGCCGGCTAGA
Organism: Gopherus flavomarginatus; assembly: GCF_025201925.1. Taxonomy (NCBI): domain Eukaryota; kingdom Metazoa; phylum Chordata; order Testudines; family Testudinidae; genus Gopherus; species Gopherus flavomarginatus. Next base: position 58,281,256 of record NC_066622.1, on the reverse strand, counting down.
CAGGAAAACATCAGACGCTGCTCCCAATGCTACACTCTGTTTTTCAGAAATTAGTCAACTTTATGGCCGGAAGAGACCATTAGAGCATCTAATCTGACCCCCTGCATGTCACAGGCCTCCTGTATGACACAAGAGCTACTTTGGGGGCAAAAACATTCCAGAAAGGCATCTAGTCTTCATTAAATGACATCAGGAGATGGCGAATCCACCACTTTCCTTAGTAGCTTGTTCCTGTGGTGAATCATCCTCACTGCTGAATTTTTGCGCTCTATTTGTAATATGAATTTGTCTTTTCACTTTTCGGCCATTGGGTCTTGTTATGCCTTTCTCTGCTCGATTAAAGAGCCCTTTAATACCCAGTCTTTTCTCTCCCTGAAGGCACTTCAACACTTCAGTGAAGTCACCTTTCAATCTTCTTTTGATTAGCTAAACAGGTTGAGCTCTTTCACTACTCACTAGAAGGCATTTTTCTCCAGCCCTCAGAACATTTGGTGGCTCTTTGCTGCCCCAGCAGAGCAGTTTGCAGGGACCACTGGAGTGGTTCATGGAATGGCTGGTGGAGTGGAGCGGCTCAGGCTCCCTGCTTGCAAGAGGGGAAGTATTGCCTCCTAGAGGCACCCAGGGGGGTAATGTGTAATTGTCCCAGGTCACTGGGTGGGGGCTCGAGCCAGTTTTGTATTGTTTTATTGAAGCAGAACCCCTAGATACTGAACCCAGCCCTTGTTTCTGCCAACTCAGAGGGGCAGAAGAGTTACAGGAATTTAACACACACCCCTCCCTGTTCCCATGGGGAGAATCTAGGGAAGGGGGAGTCATTCCTCACCTGTGCTCCCAGAAGAACTGCTAGGACTCCTTCCTGCCAGCTACTCACTCCTGGATTCACCCTCAGCTCCTGGGATCTTTCTGCTCCAAAGGCTCCAGAGGCCTGGGGTTGGGAGGGCGTCACTGCACAGTCTGAAACACAAGGGAGGATTCTGGAATTGAAGGAAGGAGCAAAAAATGGAGAGAAAAGAAACAGAGAGAAAACGCCTCATCTCTCTCCCCTCCCTGTCCCAGCAAGAAATGTTACCAAGGATCAGCGTTAGGGGAAATGGTGCCCTGGGTAAAACTTAGATTTTGGCACTTCCCCATCACCCCTAGACGATCCCCCTCTCCCTTCACCCCCTAGCTCCGGCACTCCCAACCCTTGTGCCTCCTTCACCCCAACTCCTGCCCCCTCCTGTGCCCTAACCCCTACACTGTGTCCCCTTTGCCCTTAACTCCCATACTCCCCTCTTGTGGTACCAACCACTGCCCCCTCCCGAACCCCCTTGACCCCTAACCCCTGCACCCCTTCCTGTGCCACCAGCCACTGCCCCCTCCTGAGTTCCCTTCGCCCCTAACCCCTGCACCCCCTCCTGTGCCACCAGCCACTGACCCTCTCCTGCACCCCCTTCGCCCCTAACCCCTGCGCCTCAACCCCTGCCCCTCTCCTGCACCCCCTTCACCGCTAATCCCTCCACCCACTCCTGTGCCACCAGCCACTGACCCTCTCCTGCACCCCCTTCACCCCTAACCCCTTCACCCCTTCCTGTGCCACCAGCCACTGCCCCCTCCTGAGTTCCCTTCGCCCCTTACCCCTGCACCCCCTCCTGTGCCACCAGCCACTGCCCCTCTCCTGCACCCCCTTCACCCTAATCCTACACCCCCTCCTGTGCCACCAGCCACTGCCCCTCTCCTGCACCTCCTTCACCCCTAACCCCTTCACCACTTCCTGTGCCACCAGCCACTGACCCTCTCCTGCACTCCCTTCGCCCCTAACCCCTGCGCCTCAACCCCTGCCCCTCTCCTGCACCCCCTTCACCGCTAATCCCTCCACCCCCTCCTGTGCCACCAGCCACTGCCCCTCTCCTGTACCTCCTTCACCCCTAACCCCTTCACCCCTTCCTGTGCCACCAGCCACTGACCCTCTCCTGCACTCTCTTCGCCCCTAACCCCTGCGCCTCAACCCCTGCCCCTCTCCTGCACCCCCTTCACCGCTAACCCCTGCACCCCCTCCTGTGCCACCAGCCACTGCCCCTCTCCTGAACCCCCTTCACCCCTAACCTCTGCACCCCCTCTTCTGCCACCAGCCACTGACCCTCTCCTGCACCCCCTTCACCCCTAACCCCTGCGCCCCAACCCCTGCCCCTCTTCTGCACCCCCTTCACCCTAATCCCTCCACCCCCTCTTGTGCCACCAGCCACTGCCATCTCCTGCACCCCCTTCACCCCTAACCCCTGCACCCCTTCCTGTTCCACCAGCCACTTCCCCCTCCTGAATTCCCTTCACCCCTAACCCCTGCACCCCCTCCTGTGCCACCAGCAACTGCCCCTCTCCTGCACCCCCTTCACCCCAACCCCTTCCCCCGCTCTTTTTCCCCAACCCCTGCTCCCCCTCCTGCACCCACGTGCGGACAGTGATCTGTGTGCATGGAGCAGCTAGCATTGCTCCTCCTTGGGATGCTGCTCCTCCGGGTACCCCTAAGGGCTGTGGGGGTGGGGAGATGATAAGTGATGTCATCCGAGCTCCCTGCATCCAGGTCACTTTCCTCAGCTGGGCTGCATAAGGGGAGGGCAGAGAGCAGCAGCTTCTGATGCTCCCCTCACAGCACAGCCCAGGTGGGGAAAGTGACCAGGACGCATGGAGCACATAGTGTTGCTCCTCACTCCCCCCAACCCTCTATGGGCCCATGGAGGAGCATTGGGGCAGGGGAGAGCAGTGAGCACCTTTGCACTGCCACACGGTGCCCTTTGACCCCCTGGAGCCTTGGGTGGCTGCTGGGGGCCCCACCCCTAGTGCCAGCCAGCCTCCCCAGCACAAGCAGCAGAAAACACAGGGAGACTGGCCCCACACTGAGCAGCAGTAGCCTGGGCGGCATGTAATGGAGGTCGGGGGGGCTCAGTCTCCCCAAACCTTGCATCACCAAGGGGACAGTGGGGCCCATGACTGGGACCCCGGCCAAATTAGGCCACCCTGCAAAAGTCTCCCCTATGTCAGCCCCAAGGCTGGAGGTGCTCCCACTCCCTGCTACGGCCCAGGGGCTGCAGCAGGGGTACGGAGCTTCTCTGGTCTCAGGGCCTCAGCGGGGCAGGGGTAAAGGAGTGACAGGGTTGGGCTGGTGGGGGAAGGAGTGGAACAGAGGTGATAGTGGATGGGGCTATGGGTGGATGGGGGCAGAGCCACAGACAGAAAGGGGGTGCATGGTTCTGGTGCAGGGGCCCCCACACTTGTTCTCCCTTTCCCTGGGCTTTGGCATCACTAGCCCCTGCTTAGAGAGTATGGTTCAGTCTTCCCCATAATGTGGGGTATGACTCCTAGGGAGACACAAAGGAACATTCATGGGGGCACCTCAGGGCCTGTGTCAGCCCCCATGGAGGGCAGAGAGGAAGCACCACTCAGCCCCACTCTGTCCCAGCTCTTCCCCAACCCCACCCTCAGTCTGGGCCTCTGGCTCCCAGCCCAGCGATGACCCCATTGTCCCTGTCCGCACCCCTCTCCCCAGCAAGCAACAGCCCCACTCCCAGCCCTGCTTCTCGACCGTGGCTTCCGAGGGGCCACAGCCATGGCTAAGAGGGCAAAATGTGAAATATTTGGGGACCATTGTTTTAGCGTGATATCCTCAATCCTTCTTTGCAGTCCAATAAAAGCTATTCCTCACCCATCTACCCCTCCATCAGGATGGACTAGGTCTGTTTTGCTGCCCTTCACTCATACAGGAAGGAGAATAACATTTCATTCCACTCAATCCTAAAGTGATTTGTAACCCAAGACCATCCCAAACTGGTCATTTTGGGGAAGCGGCCCCATCATGCTGCATAGCTAGGCAGAGTAGGTGTGTCTATGCAAACACGGTCTGTTCCTGAAGTCTTTCCCCAGCTCCTCACTAGTCATTTAGTCTTGACTCATACTTTATAGACAACCATCTCCCCACTTGGTACAATAACAGACACAACAATGTTGCTTCTTGCAAACAAAAACCTTCTCAGAAACTCCAACACCACCCCCCCCGGCTTTAAATAAAATGTCTAAATCCCAGATTTCTAAAAAATGTCTCTAGTTCTGTATTTCGTAGTTTTTATCTTAAAAGATAATGTTTCCTCAAGCTGAGTAAGGCAACGCTTCAAAGGAAAATGTTAGAAATGGTAGGGGAGAAATAGGAAAGGAAAAAGCCCCTTTTCTCAGGAGATACAAACTCGACTCCCTCCTGCCTCTATCACCAGTGGATTTTGCCTCCCTCCTTCTGAGGTGTAAATAAAATAAAGAGGAGACAAGGTGGTTTGGCACAAACAAAGGTAAGTGTAGTCAGGGTAAAGGTACAGAAAGCTGGGGGAACAGGGGAAAATGCAAACTTAATGAATACAATGAAACAGTGACTGGGTTTGGGAGCTTAACGCTCAGGTCCATAAACCCTCCCTTGGAAACTAGAAAACACTAAACAATGCCCCAACACAGAAACCTTTCCCCACTGTTCAGGTGCAGTGGATCCCAGGTGCCGGTGCGACGCCCAGGACCTTCCACTCTCCCGCTGATTTAGAACCGTTGAGGAGGAGCACTGGGGAGTCTAGACGACGGTTGGGTTTCGTTGCTGGCACGGAGGCCCTCTGGGATGCTGGACACCAGGAATGCAGGACGGCAGGAATGGGGGTGACAGGCCTCCTGTTCCTCAGTCTCACGGTGGGACTGAGGGAGTTCTTCACTCTCCAGCTTGGGAGCACTGTGAAGACACGACCGTGTCTTTTGTCTGAGCCAGGCAGAGTTTATCTTCATCACGTTCTATCCATCCACTTCTCAAAGTGTCATGTGATGAAGCATTCTCCGTTGTCTGTGCTTGGAGATGATGTTTTGACTTCTTTAATCCTCTATCAGAGTCGCTATGACTGGAGATGAAAGTGTCAAAGACCTGGGAGAGGAATTCAAATGGATCCCAAACACAGTGCGATCATTGGGAGTTTAAATTCCAGGTTCCATCTATTGGCAAAGCCACTTCTAACAAGGTAGCTGTTTTGTCCCCCATTATGGCACAAGTTTGAAATATCGGCAGCTTAGAGCCAATATTCATAACATCAACTACAAAAATGATACACATCTAGAGATAGCATAATTATAATCAGCCAATCAGAACCTCTCCATAGACCCCTTACAAAACAACCTTTCTACAATATTGACTGCAAATATAGAACAGTGGTCGCAACGGTGATCTATACAGTTACAGATTATGTCAATAACGTCACAGGAGGTGACATGGCATCAGTGAGACTGATATTGGAATAGCTTTCAGTTTTGGTGTCCTCATTTGAAAAAGATGTTGTGAAATTGGAGCTAGGGCAGCAAAGAGCTACCAAATGTTCTGAGGGCTGGAGAAAAATACCTTCTAGTGAGCTATTGAAAGAGCTCAACCTGTTTAGCTTATGAAAAGAAGATTGAAAGGTGACTTCGCTGAAGTGTTGAAGTGCCTTAATGGAGAGAAAAGATTGGTTATTAAAGGGCTCTTGAATATAGCAGAGAAAGGCCTAACAAGACCCAATGATTGGAAGGTGAAAAGAGACAAATTCCTATTACAACTAAGGCACAAATAGTCAACAGCGAGGATGATTCACCACAGGAACAAGCTACCAAGGAAAGGGGTGGATTCTTCATCTCCTGATGTCATTTAATGAAGACTAGATGCCTTTCTTGAATGTGTTTGCCCCCAAAGTAGCTCTTGTGTCATACAGGAGGCCTGTGACATGCAGGGGGTCAGATTAGATGATCTAATGGTCTCTTCTGGCCAGAAAGTCGACTAATTTCTGAAAAACTGAGTGTAGCATTGGGAGCAGCGTCTGATGTTTTCCTGTCTAGCCGGCTTGCTGACTAGAATGAACGCTCCTTGAGTGGGGTGATCCACAGGGAGTAGATCAAACCTCCAAAGGTCCTGGCCAGGAGCAGGACATTGACACAGCAAAGGAGGGATGTGGCAGTGACATCACAAAGGCCTTTTGCAGGACCTAAGACTTATTGGTCCAAGGTGGTGGGGAAGTGGTGACCTCACAGAGAGATGCTGACATCAGCAAGGCAGGACAGGGGTGAGGGGCCAGGGAAACCTCAGAGGCCCCTGTGGCTTTGCTTCAGCAAGTCTCCTTCTCCAGGTCTCTCTTTGAGGACTGAGAGAGTATTCGGGTTCACGGATGTGAGCACCAGGAGGAACCTCTTTCGAGGTTTCTCCTTCCCTTTAAGTGATTTTACTAGAAAACAGCAGTCCCTGTTTAGAAGGTAAGAGCCTCCTGGAGGTTTGAAAGCTGTTCAGTCTGATCCATCTGGTGACAGGTGAATTCGAGGCATGGAAAGCACGAGCTTAAGGAGGCAGAATTTTAATCTGCACCTGTGATTTTGTCCCTTAGAATCACTGGGGACATTAGGGTTTGTCCTTTTTGTTTCACCTCTTCCTCCATCGCTCCCTCCCTCCTTTCTCTTCTCTTGCTTCCTTTGTCCTTTTACCTGTTCCCCTCCCAACACCAGGAGGGAGGGGGAGAGAGAGAGTGTGTGTTTGGTTTTTTTAGTTTTTTGCAGGGCAGTGCTCTGCAGTTCTCACTGTGGGAGGTCTACCCAAAAATGTGAGGCTGAACTTTTGCTCGGGAAGTGATCCCCACTGGTGACCTGGGCCATCCTTTGGGCTCTCTGGTGAGATCCCTCAGCCTCCCATCCTCAGTCTCTACCCTGATTGGCTGAGCCGGGGGTTATTGACAGGGAGGAGACTCAGGTCCTTGTTTTTCTCTTTATCAGTCAAAACCAGTTCTATGTTTGATGAATTTTGCCGCTTCTCTGCATTAGTTGTCTCTGAGCAGTTCATGATTCTGTCTAACATTGCAGTTCTCCTCAAATACTTGCTGAATAGTTACTGTCACTGTTGTTGGTCTGGAGCTCATCTGAGAGCACTTTATTCAGGTCATTCAGTGTCTGAAATTCAAGATCCAATGGGTAGTTTGAAAATCAGGGCTCTTGGGTCCTATTCCCAACTCTGCCTCTGACTGGCTGTGTGACCTAAAACAAGTCAATTCTCCTTTCTCAGCCTTAGCTTCTCCCTCTTTCAAGTAGAAATAATAATGATCCGCTCTTACCTACCTGATGGTGGGTGGAGGATGGGGATCCATTGGAGAGTGTCACTAGGAGTAGGGCATAATATGAGGTGTCCTATCACGTTTACTCAGAGCAGATTAACACGTAATAGAATAGCTGAAATAGTCTATTTTATTTGCATTTTTTTATTTTGAAATTGTTAAGAGCAGCAATGACTTAGCTCAGACTGAAGCATCTTATCTAATGTTTGAGATCTAAGTGTCTCCTCTTTGTGTGCGAGGAGACAATTTAACACACTCTGACAAAACAGGAGATGCTTTTGCTTTGCAATACAATATTTTTGCAAAGAACTTTCATCCCACTTGTTATGATTTTGAGAAATAAACCGGATTAGCCTGAATGGGATTTTCTGACAGAAATGGATTCAATGAAATTTCCCCACCATCTCGATTCCTGAGCTCTATCCCTGCCTCTGGGGGGGTTATTGTCTGTTAGAACAGGAGTCAGGACTGGTGGCTTCTCTTTCTGGCTCTGCCACCACCTTACTGTGTAGGCGCTTGGGTAGGTCACTTCCCTTCTCTGCACCTCAGGCTCCTCCCATCAGTCCAATGGGAACAGGGACAGTTCTCAAACTCCGGGCAGTTGTGAGCCTGAGTGAGATAAGGGGCGTTAAAGCCCTCTGTGAAGGAGAAAGGGGAGTTTCACAGTGTTTAGCACCAAGGAATTCTAAAGTTTGCTAAAATGTCTAGTCTATGGAAACAAGAAATGGTCGGGGCCAATTTTTAACCAGTGCCTTTTTAAAAGCCCATTCAGAGATGTGAGTCCCTGTCTTTCAGGTACCTGGGGTTCTTTGCCAGCAGGAGAGAAGAGGTTCCTGCCTCCCTTTTTGTGGCCTTGACAAACCAGGTGCTGTGCCCCAGTTCTCGTCTGAGATCCCTGAAAAAGAATATCTTCCCATCCATGAACAAGACTGGACCTTTCTCTAAAAGGGGAACAAAGAGACCCCTGAGACTTACAGACTAGCTAGCCTCACTGCCATTGCTGGAGAGATCCTGCAATACATTCTTAAGCACTCAGTTTGTCAGCAGCACCTACAGAACTGTTTGGTTCTTAGGACTAGTGAGCATGGATTTGTCAAGAACAAATCATTCCAAACCAATCCTCTTTCCTTCTTTGGCAGGGTTTTGGGCCTGGTGGAGGTGGGTAAACAGTAGATGGGATCTACCTTGGGGCTGCTAAGGCTTTTCACACAATCCCATAGCACATTCTCACAAGCAAACGAGGGAAATGCAGTCCAGCTGTAATCAGTGTAATGTGGGTGCAGAGCTGGTTGAAAGCCCAGACTCCAGGAGCCCTTCTCCATGTTTGGCTGTCCAACGGAGAGGGTGTACCTTGTGGGTCCGGCAGGGATCAGTCCGCGGTCCAATACTATTCAATATTTTCATGAATGATTTGGAAAATGCAGTGGAGAGCATGCTTCTAAAATTTGCAACCGACACCAAGCACTTAGGAGCACAGGGTTGAAATTCAAAACGCCCTTAACAAATTGGACACTTGGTCTTCTTGAGCCAAACTCCATGGTTGGGCCCCTCTCTCTAGACTGGGCTGAAGTGAAACCCCAGAGCCAAACACTCCTCCCAGGTACCGAGCTCTGACCTTGAATGGTCAGATGCTGCTTAGCACTGTCAGAGCAGCTTTTGCGGGGGGATTCTCCCAGCACTTTCCAATAGCGGGAAAGTATGAAATCCCCATTTGACTGCTGGGGACAGAGCCCTAGAGTGTGGAGCAACTTGCCGAAAGTCCCCCCAGGAAAAGGAAAACAACCAGCAGTGGAACCAATAGGAAATCCAGCAATGGAACTCAGGAGACCTGGGGGTGTGCTAAGGTGTCCTGATGTCCCGATTTTATAGGGACAGTCCAAATTTTGGGGTCTTTTTCTTATCTAGGATTCTATTACCCCCAGCCCAGTCCCGATTTTTCACATTTGCTGTCTGGTCACCCAAGAGTGTGCACATGTGTGGGTCCCAGCTGCCTGTCCCCTTCATTGAAGCAGATGTGCATGGTTACTGCCCTGGGAACTGCAGGGCACCAGTGGACATGGAGTTGGCTGGAGGTAGGGTCTGGCTGCAGGCAGGGCAAGGGATGCGGGGCTGGCTGGCTTCAGGCTGGGGGGTGCATCAGGGGTTGGCTGGAGACAGGGTAGGGGGTGCGGGGCTGGCTGCAGACAGGGGGTGCAGGGCTGGTGCAGGCTGGGGGTGTGTGGGGGCTGGCTGGCTTTGGGCAGGGCCACAGGGGGGAGCGGCAGGAGTTGGCTGGAGACAGGGCTGAGGGTGTGTCAGGGGCTGGCTGTGGGGCTGGCTGCAGGCAGGGCAGGGAGGATGCGGCTGGTGCGGGCAGGGCAGAAGGTGCAGGGCTGGATGGAGACAGAGGATGGCTGCGGGCAGGGCAGGGCAGGGGGTGCAGGGCTGGCTGCAGGCAGGGCGTGGGGCAGGGCCCGTGCAAGGATGTTTCATGCCGTAGGCGAAACTTCCACCTTGCGCCCTCCTCCCCTGCGTCCCCGCCCTAAGGCGCCCCCCCGTGGCAGCTCCCACATCCACCCTGAGGGGCCCCTCTTGTGGCAACTGTCCCGCTCTGCCCTGCAGCACCCCCTCCTCGCCCCAGCTCACCCCTACTCCGAGCACGAGCACCCCAAGCACACCGTGACTGCTTCACTTCTCCTGCCTCCCATGTTTGCGGCACCTAAGCCTGCCAGGTAGTCAAGCACCCTCCTCTGAGCCACAGCAGCCCTGACAGTTGACAATAGAGGCACCTTAACCCCTGAGTTCCTTCAATGTGTCCCCCTCCGGGGTCCAGCACTGATCACCAGATATTCGGGGTATGTCTAGACCACCTGCCGAATCGGTGGGCAGTGATCGATCCAGCGGGGTCGATATATCGCGTCTAGTGTAGATGCAACACATCGAGTGCTCTCCCCTTGACTGCTGTACTCCAGCTTGGTGAGAGATGCAGGCAGAGTCTACGGGGAGCTGCAGCAGTCGGCTCACAACCACTGTTTCATTATAAGTATAATCTAATATCTCATTGAAAGGTGACAGGGCCAGAAAGAGTTAATTAACTCACCTCACCGACTGACCTGACCCATGGGTGAACCTTAAGAACTGCTTAGCAAGATATGTAAATGAACAGAGCTTTGAAATGAAAGTCTGCATTGTTAGAAGTAGAAGGGGAGATTTTTGCTGAGGTCTTGTGATGTAAGCAAACAAGTCTTGTCTGTTGCTATAATTTTAATTCAAAGAGCAAAAAAGGAATATTAACATTTATGATGGTACTTGAGTGAAGTAGTATTATTGTCTATGTGTGTCTTTGAAGGTTGTGGTAACCTCTATTTGAACTGTTTAATGAATAAATTATCCTGTACTAATTGCCAGGATGTTTGGAAGGAGAGCTAAGCCTATTGTTTTCTCAGGCCGAAAGGCTGCTGGAAATGTATAAGAAGCCGGGGACACGATCCTTCTTCATCTCAGATCTGCTTTGGGTTTCAAGATGGGGAAACCTTAAGCCACAAGGATTGTGATCCCCAGTCACTGACTGGAGCCACCCTGAATATGGAAATTGGACTATAACATATGGACTATTTCAAAAAGGACTTTTGGCTACTACAAGCTCACCTCTACTATGTATCTGAACCTCAAGAATTGAATTCAAGTTTATATGTCTATTAATCTTTTAACCAACATTCTCTCTCTTTTCTTTTCTAATACATTTTAGCTTACTTAATAAGAATTGGCTATAGCGTGTATTTTAGGTAAGATCTAAGTTCTAATAGATCCTGAGTATGTGGCTGATCCTTTGGGATTGGAAGAATCTTTTCTTTTATATGATGAAGTAAGATTTTCAGGAATCATCATCATATCTGACAGGTGTGTCTGGACGGAGGCCTGAGGCTGGGTACTTTAAGGGAACTGCGTGGCTTAAACTTCAAAGTAACCAGTGAGGTACTACAGAAGCTGCTTTGTGCTGGCTTGGTAAATCTAAGTATTGAAATCACCACCAGCATTTGGGATTTGTCTGCCCTGTTTTGTTTACAGTTCACCCTGATTAAGTGACCTCAGGTGGCTCCCACAGGGAGCACCGTCACACCTACATCCAGACTGTAGGGGTCCGAGGGATCTTAGGGGCCTTGAGGTGCACAGATAACTACGTCCAGGCCGTAGGGGTCCCTGGGGGGCTTAGAGAGTTTTTGGGGGGACACAGATACCAATCTCCAGGATCTAGGGGTCCCAGTTGGGTTTAGGGGGTTCATGGGGGGCATAGATACCTACGTCCAGGCTCTAGGCATCCTGGGAGTCTTAGGGGATTTTTGGGGGCCCAGGATACCTGTGTCCCGGCTGTAGGGGTACCAGGGGGTCTTAGGGGTTCGAGTGGGCACAGATACGTTTGTCCAGGCTGTATCGGTCCCAGAGGCGATTAGAGGTTTTGTGAGGGGCACAGATATCTACATCCAGATTGTAGATGTCCCGGCGGGGGGATAGGGGGGTTGTGGGGGTACAAATACCTACATCCAGGCTGTAGGGTTTCCTGGGCGGTTAGGGGGTTTCTGAGGGGCACATATACTTACGTGCACATTGCAGTGTCCTGGGGGGCTTATGGAGTCTATATGGGGCACAGATAACAATGTTCTGGCTTTATAGGTCCCTGGGGGGCTTAGGGGGCTTGTGAGGGGGCACAGATACCTAAGCTCAGGATGGAGGGGTCTACAGGGGTCTTAGGTGTTTGTTGGGGGGGCACAGATACCTAAGTCCAGGCTACAGGGGTCCCGGAAGGGCTGAGGTCTGTCTCGGAGTGTGGGGGAGTCCGGTCCTGCACCTCTCTTCCTGGGACACAAGGTGACTTTCAGCCAGCCAGTAAAACAGAAGGTTTATTGGACAGCAGGAGTGAAGGATACAGCAGAGTTTGGAGGCACAAGCAGGACCCCTCAATCGAGTCCTTCTGGAGGTTCAGGAAACTTAACTCCCAGTTTCGGATTCCCTGAATTCCAACCACCTAGACCAAAACCGAAACTGAACTAACTCCCTCCAGCTGGCCCCTTCCTGTGTCCAGCTTCCCTGGCAAAGGTGCTGACCCCCTCCCCGTGCCTAGTTCACGTTACAGGCTGAGCACATGTCCGGTCCATAAGTCAACCCCTGCTCTCCCATCCCCCACACAGACAGTCCCTACTCCATCACAGTAATGACCAGAGCATTTCCCTCATGGAGCAACAGTGACACTGTGTGGCCACGCAGGGTAATGCACAGAGCATTTCCTGCATGGAGCAACAGTGGCACCCTGTGGCCACGCAGGGTAATGCACGGAGCATTTCTCTCATAGAGGAACAGTGACGCCGTGTGGCCATGCAGAGTAATGCACAGAGCATCACACCTACGTAGAGGCTGTAGAGATCCCTGCTGGGGCTTAGGGGTAGTGAGGGACACAGATAGATACGTCTAGGCTGGAGGGATTCCGGTGGGGATTAGGGACTTCATAGGGGACACAAATATCTACATCCGAGCTGGAGAGGTCCCTGGATGGCTTAGGGGGTTGTGGTGAGCACAGAGACATACGTCCAAGCTGTAGTGGTCCCTGAGGGTTTAGGGAGTTGGTGAGGGGCACTGAAACCTATGCATGGACTGGAGGGATCCCTGGGGGACTTAAAGAGTTGTGGTTGTGCAGATACCTATGTCCTGGTTGGAGGGGGCCCTGGGGAGCTTAGGGGTTTGTGTGGCATACACATAGCTACAGCCAGGCTGGTGGGGGACCTATGGGTCTTAGGGGGCTTATGGGAGGCAGAGATACCTATGTCCGGGCTGGAGAAGCCCTGGTGAGGGCTTAGGGGGTTCCTGGAGGTCACAAATATCTACTTCCAGGCTGGAGGGGTTGTGGGGGTATTTGAGAGTTGTGGGGGGGCACAGATACGTATTTCGAGGCTGTAGGGGTTCCAGGGTTGCTTTGGGGCATTTTGGGGTACAGATACCTATGTCCATGCTTTAGGGTCGCTGGGAGGATCAGTGGGTTTGTGAGGGTGCACAGATACCTACTTCCAGGCTATAGGGATGTTGGTGGGGCTTAGGGGTTTGTGGGGGGCACAGATACCTTCATCCAGGCAAGAGGGGTCCTGGGGGCCTTAAGGGGTGGGGGGAGCTCAGATGACTATGTCGAGGCTGGAGGGGTCCCATCGTAGCCTAGGGGGTTTGTGAGGGGCACAGATACCTGCGTCAAGGCTGGAGGGGTTTTGGGGTCTTAGGAGGGTTGTGGGGTCTGAGATACCTATGTCTAGGCTGGAGGGGTCTCGGGGAGGATTAGGTGTTTTGGGGGGAACAGATACCTACATCCCGATTGTAGGGGTCCCTGGGTAGCTTAGGCCCTTTGTGGGGGTCACAGATACAAACATCCATGCTGTAGGGGTCCTGAGGGTCTTTGTGTGGCTCTGGGGGTCACAGATACCTACCTACAGGCTTGAGGGGTCCTGTGGGTATTAGGGGGTTTGTGGGGCGTACAGATGCCTACATCTGGGCTTGCGGGTTCCCTGGGGGGCTTAGAGGTTTGTGGGGAGCACAGATACCTTTATCCAGGCTAGGTGGGTCTCGGTGGGAATAGGGGGTTGTGGGGGCACAGATACCTAAGTAAGCAGAAGCAGGTTGAACTCTACCCTGACATCTGGTGGTGAATTATGGCGAGTGTGGAAAAGAATTTCAGGGGCTGATCGTGTTTGCATAGGCACACCCACCCCGCCTGACATGGCCCAGGTTGAAGGGCCCCTGCACCTAGGGATAGGGTCCCTACGGTTAAGGCCCCTGGAATTAGGGTTAGGGGCAGTACAGTTAGGGCCTCTGGAGATATGGTTAGGGGCTTCACGTGTAAGGCCCCTGGAGCTAGGTTTACGGGCCCCATGGGTAGGGCCCCTGGAGCTAGGGTTAGTGGCCCCGGGTATGGGGCACTTGGACTTACTGTTAGGGGCTCCACGAATGGGACCCCTGGATTTAGGATTAGGGACCCCATGGGTATGGCCCCTGGAGCTAGCGTTAGGGGCCCCAGGGGTAGTGCACCTGGAGCTAGGGTTAGGGGTCCCAGAGGTAGGACTCTGGAGCTAGTGTTAGGGGCCCCACGTGTAGGGCCTCTGGAGCTATGGTTTGGGACCCCTTGGGCAGTGTCCTTATAGCTAGGGTTAGGTGCCCCAGGGGTGGGGCCCCTGGAGCTAGGGTTAGAGATCTCACGCTTAAGGCCTCTGGAGCTAGGATTAGGGGCCCACTCGTAGGGCCCCTGAAACAAGGGCTATGGGCCCCATGGGTTGGGCATCTGGAACTATTGTTCGGGGTCCCAGGGATGGAGCCTCTGGAGCTCGGGTTAGGGGCCCATGGGTATGGCAACTGGAGCTAGAGTAAGGGGCACATTGGTAGGGCCCCAGGAGCCAGGGTTAGGGGCCCCACGGGTAGGGACCCTGGTGGAGTAGGGACTATCTGTGTGGGAGACGGGAAAGCAGGGGGTGACGTAAGGTGAGGGACAGGACCTAAGCCTGTAACTCGAGCTAGGCAGCGGGGAGGGGTCAGCACCTTTGCCTGGGAAGCTGGACACAGGAAGGGGCCGGCTGGAGGGATTTAGTTCAGTTTTGGTTTGGAGCTGGGTGATTGGAATTCAGGGATTCCCAAACTGGGAACTAAGCTTTCTGAACCCCCAGAAGGACTCGATCGAGAGGTCCTGGTTGTGCCCAAAAGCTCTGCTGTATCCTTCCTTCCTGTTGGCCAAAAAAACCTTTTGTTTTACTGGCCGGCTGAGTCACTGTGTGTCCAGAAAGAGGGGTGCAGGACGGGATTCCCCCACACTCTGTGACATAAATATCTGTGCCCCCCACTAACTCCCTAAGCCCTTCTGGGACCCCTGCAGCCTGGACGTAGGTATCTGTGCCCCCCACGAACCGCCTAAGCCTCCCAGGGACCCCGTCAGCCTGCATGTAGGTGGAACCCTCCTGCCAGGCTGAATTGATAGCAGCAAGGACTGGGTTCAATACATAGGGGTCCGTTCCCTACTACGTAATGCAAACCAGATCGAGCCCCCACCCAGTGATATGGGAAAATTTTACATACGCACACCTAGGTGCCTCAAAGAGGCGATACTTCCCCTCTCGCAAGCACAGAGTCTGGGTGTGGCAGAAAATGTTTAATAACGTGAGATAAACAACATAACATTAAATTGGGAAAACACCTCAATTAGGCCGTGTCCTTTTCCCTGGGCTCTTGAGTCTAGCAATCCCCAAATCACCCCAAGACTCTAAAGTCCAATACCTCAAATGTTTCAAGAGTCCAGCAACCCCAAAATCACCCACAGTTGCGCAACCCCAGAGTTCAAGAGTCTATCTGCAGGGTTTTTCCCCCTGCCAGCCTGGATAGAAAGGAGCACTTTACGTGGTCCACTGCTGACTGCCCTGCCTCTCTGTGGGATTCTGCTTTCGCCTTCCCCATGAACTGCTCAGCTCAGTACACCAGCTACTCTGTTCTGCCAGCCGACTGGTGATCTGCTCCTGCTGTCCTAAAAAACTACTCAGCTCACCTCAGTCCACGGGCTATTCCAACCATCCCACAGACTGTTTCTCTCTGTCAGCTGCTCTGCTCCACAATATAACTTCAGACTCTCTTACTAATTAACAAAACTCTTTAGTGATTTCAGCTTAAGAACCTATAACTTCAATTGTTAAAAAAAACCAATTTCAACTTTACTCTTCAACTGCTAAATGATAAAAAAAAAAAGTGCAATTCATGTTTTTGGTTCACCCAAGGAGCTCACTCCCTTGTTTAGCGCGTGCCACTCAAGTGATGGTGAGAATCCCTGTCTCAAAGCAGTTTCACAGTTCCTCACCCACACAATCAGGGTGACAACACTCCACATCTCATGCCCCAACAACAAATAAACCGGGGATACCACAGCTGCCAAAGCAGCCAACCCAGGCTGTCGTTGCCGTGTCAGGAGGGGTGGGTGTGCCTATGCAAACACGATCAGTCCCTGAAATTCTTTTCTACACTCTCCATAATTCACCACCAGATGTCAAGGTAGAGTTCAACCTGCTTCTGCTTACTTAGGTATCTGTGCCCCCCACAACTCCCTAATAACCACAGGACCCCTCCAGCTTGTAGGTAGGTATCTGTGACCCTCAGAGCCACACAAAGACCCTCAGGACCCCTACAGCATGGATGTTTGTATCTGTGACCCCCACAAAGCGCCTAAGCTACCCAGGGACCCCTACAATCGGGATGTAGGTATCTGTTCCCCCCAAAACACCTAATCCTCCCCGAGACCCCTCCAGCCTAGACATAGGTATCTCAGACCGCACAACCCTCCTAAGACCCCCAAAACCCCTCCAGCCTAGACGCAGGTATCTGTACCCCTCACAAACCCCCTAGGCCACGATGGGACCTCTCCAGCCTCGACATAGTCATCTGAGCTCCCCCCACCCCCCCAAGGCCCCCAGGACCCCTCTTGCCTGGATGAAGGTATCTGTGCCTCCCACAAACCCCTAAGCCCCACCAACATCCCTATAGCCTGGAAGTAGGTATCTGTGCACCCTCACAAGCCCACTGATCCTCCCAGCGACCCTAAAGCATGGACATAGGTATCTGTACCCCAAAATGCCCCAAAGCAACCCTGGAATCCCTACAGCCTCGAAATAGGTATCTGTGCCCCCCCACAACTCTCAAATACCCCCACAACCCCTCCAGCCTGGAAGTAGATATTTGTGACCTCCAGGAACCCCCTAAACCCTCACCAGGGCTTCTCCAGCCTGGACATAGGTATCTCTGCCTCCCATAAGCCCCCTAAGACCCATAGGTCCCCCACCAGCCTGGCTGTAGCTATGTGTATGCCACACAAACCCCTAAGCTCCCCAGGGCCCCCTCCAACCAGGACATAGATATCTGCACAGCCACAACTCTTTAAGTCCCCCAGGGATCCCTCCAGACCATGCATAGGTTTCTGTGCCCCTCACCAACTCACTCCCTAAACCCCCAGGGACCACTACAGCTTGGACGTATGTGTCTGTGCTCACCACAACCCCCTAAGTCATCCAGGGACCTCTCCATCCTGGATGTAGATATTTGTGTCCCCTATGAAGTCCCTAATCCCCATAGGAATCCCTCCAGCCTAGACGTATCTATCTGTGCCCCCTCACTACCCCTAAGCCCCAGCAGGGATCTCTACAGCCTCTACGTAGGTGTGATGCTCTGTGCATTACCCTGCGTGGCCACACGGCGTCACTGTTCCTCTATGAGAGAAATGCTCTGTGCATTACCCTGCGTGGCCACAGGGTGTCACTGTTGCTCCATGAGGGAAATGCTCTGGACATTACTGTTGATGGAGTAGGGACTGTCTGTGTAGGGGATGGGAGAGCAGGGGGTGACTTTAGGACCGGACACTTGGTCAGCCTATAACGTGAGCTAGGCAGGGGGGAGGGGGTCAGCACCTTTGCCAGGGAAGCTGGACACAGGAATGGGCCGGCTGGAGGGAGTTAGTTCAGTTTTGGTTTTGGTCTAGGTGGTTGGAATTCAGGGAATCCGAAACTGGGAGTTAAGTTTCCTGAACCTCCAGAAGGACTCGATTGAGGGGTCCTGCTTGTGCCTCCAAACTCTGCTGTATCCTTCACTCCTGCTGACCAATAAACCTTCTGTTTTACTGGCTGGCTGAGAGTCACCTTGTGTCCCAGGAAGAGAGGTGCAGGACCGGACTCCCCCACACTCCGAGACAGACCCTCAGCCCTTCCGGGACCCCTGTAGCCTGGACGTAGGTATCTGTGCCCCCCCAAAAAACACCTAAGACCCCTGTAGACCCCTCCATCCTGAGCTTAGGTATCTGTGCCCCCTCACAAGCCCCCTAAGCCCCCCAGGGACCTATAAAGCAAGAACATTGTTATCTGTGCCCCATATAGACTCCATAAGCCCCCCAGGACACTGTAATGTGCACGTAGGTATATGTGCCCCTCAGAAACCCCCTAACCGCCCAGGAAACCCTACAGCCTGGATGTAGGTATTTGTACCCCCACAACCCCCCTATTCCCCCGCCGGGACATCTACAATCTAGATGTAGATATCTGTGCCCCTCACAAAACCTCTAATCGCCTCTGGGACCGATTCAGCCTGGATATACATATCTGTGCCCTCTCGAACCCCTAAGACCCCCTGGTAACCCTACAGCCGGGACACAGGTATCCTGGGCCCCCAAAAATCCCCTAAGACTCCCAGGATGCCTAGAGCCTGGACGTAGGTATCTATGCCCCCCATGAACCCCCTAAACCCAACTGGGACCCCTAGATCCTGGAGATTGGTATCTGTGTCCCCCCAAAAACTCTCTAAGCCCCCCAGGGACCCCTACGGCCTGGACGTAGTTATCTGTGCACCTCAAGGCCCCTAAGATCCCTCGGACCCCTACAGCCTGGATGTAGGTGTGACGGTGCTCCCTGTGGGAGCCAGCTGAGGTCACTTAATCAGGGTGAACTGCAAACAAAACAGGGCAGACAAATCCCAAATGCTGGTGGTGATTTCAATACTTAGATTTACCAAGCCAGCACAAAGCAGCTTCTGTAGTACCTCACTGGTTACTTAAAAGTGTAAACCACGCAGTTCCCTTAAAGTACCCAGCCTCAGGCCTCCGTCCAGACACACCTGTCAGATATGATGATGATTCCTGAAAATCTTACTTCATCATATAAAAGAAAAGATTCTTCCAATCCCAAAGGATCAGACACATACTCAGGATCTATTACAACTTAGATCTTACCTAAAATACATGCTATAGCCAATTCTTATTAAGTAAGCTAAAATGTATTAGAAAAGAAAAGAGAGAGAATGTTGGTTAAAAGATTAATAGACATATAGACTTGAATTCAATTCTTGAGGTTCAGATACATAGTAGAGGTGAGCTTGTAGTAGCCAAAAGTCCTTTTTGAAATAGTCCATAGGTTATAGTCCAATTTCCTTATTCAGGGTGGCTCCAGTCAGTGACTGGGGATCACAATCCTTGTGGCTTAAGGTTTCCCCGTCTTGAAACCCAAAGCAGATATGAGATGAAGAAGGATCATGTCCCCGGCTTCTTATACATTTCCAGCAGCCTTTCGGCCTGAGAAAACAATAGGCTTAGCTCTCCTTCCAAACATCCTGGCAATTAGTACAGGGTAATTTATTCATTAAAGAGTTCAAATAGAGGTGTCATAAACAGATAGCTAAGGGTTAATGTCTCTTTCACCTGAAGCACCTGACCAGAGGACCAATCAGGAAACCGGATTTTTTTCAACTCTGGGTGGAGGGAAGTTTGTGTCTGGGTCTTTGTTTTCTGTCTGCCTGCTGTCTCTGAGCTTTGGAGAAGTAGTTTTACTTTCTAATCTTCTGTTTCTAAGTGTAAGGACAAAGAGATCAGATAGTAAGTTATATGGTTTCTTTTCTTTGGTATTTGCATGAATATAAGTGCTGGAGTGCTTTGATTTGTATTCTTTTTGAATAAGGCTGTTTATTCATATTTCTTTTAAGCAATTGACCCTGTATTTTGTCACCTTAATACAGAGAGACCATTTGTATGTATTTTTCTTTCTTTTTATATAAAGCTTTCTTTTAAGACCTGTTGGAGTTTTTCTTTACTTCAGGGAAATTGAGTCTGTACTCACCAGGGAATTGGTGGGAGGAAGAAATCAGGGGGAGATCTGTGTGTGTTGGATTTGCTAGCCTGATTTTGCATTCCCTCTGGGTGAAGAGGAAAGTGCTTTTGTTTCCAGGACTGGGAACAGAGAGGGGGAGTCACTCTGTTTGGATTCACAGAGCTTGTGTCTGTGTATCTCTCCAGGAGCACCTGGAAGGGGGGAAGGGGAAAAGGATTATTTCCCTTTGTTGTGAGACTCAAGGGATTTGGGTCTTGGGGTCCCCAGGGAAGGTTTTTCAGGGGGACCAGAGTGCCCCAAAACACTCTAATTTTTTGGGTGGTAGCAGCAAGTACCAGGTCCAAGCTGGTAATTAAACTTGGAAGTTTTCATGCTAACCCCCATATTTTGGACGCTAAGGTCCAAATCTGGGACTAAGGTTTTGATATGAGTAGCAGCGGTGGGATGATAGACAGAATCCAGAAGCCAGTAGGAATATTATATTTTTCTTTTCTCTGCTAAGGGCTTTTTAGCAGAGAGTAACAGTTTGGTTTTAAAAGGGAACCAAAGATAATTTTTTTTTCTTCTCTCTCTGGCAGTTTGTGGCTTGCATGTTAAGCAAGAAGCCATTACCAGACTGTTAAGGGTCTTTTGTCATGCAATAACTCTCCCATTGAGAGTCATTACCAGCACTATATACATGCAAATAAAGTGGTTTTTCAGGTTTACTTAACATTGAAGATTAGCTAAAGGCACTGTTGCTAGGCAGACTTCAGGAGGCAACAGAGAACCTGCAGTTCAGAAGATAAACACCGGAGGGCACCCCAACACAAAAAAACAGGAATCATGACTTCTAAGGCAAAAATTGAGGCCGAAGGGCAATTCAAAGAAGCTGAACACAGGCGACAACTGGAGCTGAAAGAAAAGGAAGAAAGCATCAAACTGGCAGCCTACCAAAGAGAACAGGCAGCCAAAGAGGCAGCACACAAAAGAAAACTAGAAGAAGAAGAGGTGGCCCACCGAAGGAAACAAGCAGAAGAAGAGGCAGCCCACAGAAGACAGATAGAACTCCAGAGGGAAGCCCACCAACAGGCCATGGAATTAGAAAAGGCTAAGCAACAGACTCCAGCCAATCCTAACAACCCATCGCCAATTATTGCTCCACAGCACAGGAAATTTCCCACCTACAAGGCAGGTGATGACACCGAGGCCTTCTTGGAAAATTTTGAAAGAGCCTGTCTTGGGTACAGCATCCCCGAAGACCAGTACATGGTAGAATTAAGGTCACAGCTCAGTGGACCTTTAGCAGAGGTGGCAGCTGAAATGCCTAAGCAGCAAATGAATGACTATAAACTTTTTCAAACCAAGGCCAGATACAGAATGGGCATAACCCCAGATCATGCCCGTCGGCGCTTCAGAACCCAAAAGTGGAAACCAGATATGTCATTTCCCAAACACGCCTACTACATTGCAAAAAACTATGAGGCCTGGATAACAGGAAACAACGTTCAAACCTTGGAAGAACTGCACCTCCTCATACAAATGGAGCAGTTCTTGGATGGTGTTCCTAAAGATCTCGCTGAGGCGGGGGAGATTGGAGCCAAATGGATGGAAGTGGCAGAAAGCAAGAAAGCTACTGTCAAGGGGAACGATTACCCCAGGGGGCACACCGACCCTAAACCCTACAACCGAGGACAGCCAAAGACCCCACATACCACCCAAGTAAAGCCACAGACACCCTACTCTTCCACCTCACCAGTCTCCAGTAACTAACCTCGGCCCAGTGACCCAGCAGATGGAAGATGCTTTAAGTGTAATGAACTGGGACATATCAAGGCCAACTGTCCAAAGAACACCATGCGAGTGCAATTCATTACACAACCATCACACCAAAGATCCCCAGGCCCGGATGCCTCTCAAATACCCTTGGAGCGAAGGGAAAATTTGAGAGTGGGCGGAAAGAAGGTTACTGCGTGGAGAGACACGGGGGCACAAGAGTCAGCTATCCACCAATCCTTCGTTGACCCCAAATTCATCAACCCAAAGGCCAAAGTTACAATTTACCCCTTCATGTCACAAGCTGTAGACTTGCCTACAGCTCAACTGCCTGTCCAGTACAAAGGCTGGTCAGGAATGTGGACTTTTGCAGTCTATGACAATTATCCTATCCCCATGCTACTGGGGGAAGACTTGGCCAACCAGGTGATGCAGGCCAAGAGAGTTTGAATGGTTACACGTAGCCAAACCAGGCAAGCTTCCAGACCCATTCCTGTTCCTGAGCCGTCCACAGAGGCCCCGTCTGTGTTACCAGAGACCCAGACAGAGGTAGTGGATCCAGATTCCATGTCAACCACTGAAACAGCCACAGCACTTCCAGTCCCAGGCCCGGAACTGGAATAGCAACCAGCGATTGCAACCCCATCTTCAAACTCAACGCCAGTGGGCGCCAGCGAGCCACAACTGGCAGAAGCAACAGACAGCCATACCCAAAAGGCTCAGCCAGAGCCTGACTTACCCTCAGGTGCACCAGCGGAG
Organism: Gopherus flavomarginatus; assembly: GCF_025201925.1. Lineage (NCBI taxonomy): Eukaryota > Metazoa > Chordata > Testudines > Testudinidae > Gopherus > Gopherus flavomarginatus. The sequence goes on along the minus strand of NC_066622.1, from coordinate 58,259,004 downwards.
AGCGGTTCACCAGCAACGGAAACAACCCCATCACCTACATCGCTTCCAGAGGGACCAAGCCCAAGTCCACAGTCTGAGGAAGAACTGGTGACCCCAGCCTCAAGGGAACAGTTCCAGACTGAGCAGGAAGCAGATGACAGCCTTCAGAAAGCGTGGGCGGTGGCACGGAGCACCCCACCGCCTCTCAGCTCTTCTAATCGATCCCGGTTTGTTATAGACCAAGGACTTTTATACAAGGAAATTCTTTCTGGTGGACACCGGGAAGAATGGCAGCCGCAAAAACAGTTGGTGGTTCCAACTAAGTATCGTGGGAAGCTCTTACGCTTAGCCCATGATCATCCCAGTGGCCATGCTGGGGTGAACAGAACCAAGGACCGGTTGGGGAAGTCCTTCCACTGGGAGGGGATGGGCAAGGACGTTGCCAAGTATGTCCGGTCTTGTGAGGTATGCCAAAGAGTGGGAGAGCCTCAAGACCAGGTCAAGGCCCCTCTCCAGCCACTCCCCATAATTGAGGTCCCATTTCAGCGAGTAGCTGTGGATATTCTGGGTCCTTTCCCAAAAAAGACACCCAGAGGAAAGCAGTACGTACTGACTTTAGTGGACTTTGCTACCCAATGGCCAGAAGCAGTAGCTCTAGGCAACACCAGGGCTAACACTGTGTGCCTGGCCCTAACAGACATCTTTGCCAGGGTAGGTTGGCCCTCTGACATCCTTACAGATTCAGGGTCTAATTTCCTGGCAGGGACCATGGAAAAACTGTGGGAAACTCATGGGGTGAATCACTTGGTTGCCACCCCGTACCACCATCAAACCAATGGCCTGGTGGAAAGGTTCAATGGAACTTTGGGGGCCATGATACGAAAATTCATCAACGAATTCTCCAATAATTGGGACCTAGTGTTGCAGCAGTTGCTGTTTGCCTACAGGGCTGTACCACATCCCAGTTTAGGGTTTTCACCATTTGAACTTGTGTATGGTCACGAGGTTAAGGGACCATTACAGTTGGTGAAGCAGCAATGGGAGGGGTTTACGCCTTCTCTAGGAACTAACATTCTGGACTTTGTAAGCAACCTTCAAAGCACCCTCCGACACTCTTTAGCCCTTGCTAGAGAGAACCTAAAGGATGCTCAAGAAGAGCAAAAGGCCTGGTATGACAGACATGCCAGAGAACGTTCCTTCAAGGTAGGAGACCAGGTTATGGTCTTGAAGGCGCAACAGGCCCATAAGATGGAAGCATCATGGGAAGGGCCATTCACGGTCCAAGAGCGCCTGGGAACTGTAAACTACCTCATAGCATTTCCCAATTCCTCACTAAAACCTAGAGTTTACCATGTTAATTCTCTCAAGCCTTTCTATTCCAGAGACTTACAGGTTTGTCAGTTTACAGTCCAGGGAGATGATGCTAAGTGGCCTGACGGTGTCTACTACGACAGAAAAAAAGACAGTGGCATGAAAGAGGTGAACCTCTCAACCACCCTGGAACGTCTGCAGCGGCAACAAATCAAGGAGCTGTGCACTAGCTTCGCCCCATTGTTCTCAGCCACCCCAGGACGGACTGAACGGGCATACCACTCCATTGATACAGGTAATGCTCACCCAATCAGAACCCCACCCTACCGGGTGTCTCCTCATGCCCAAGCTGCTATAGAACGGGAGATCCACAACATGCTACAGATGGGTATAATCCGCTCATCTACCAGTGCATGGGCATCTCCAGTGGTTCTGGTACCCAAACCAGATGGGAAAATATGCTTTTGCGTGAACTACCGTAAGCTAAATGTGGTAACTCGTCCGGACAACTATCCAATGCCACGCACCGATGAGCTATTGGAGAAGTTGGGACGTACCCAGTTCATCTCTACAATAGACTTAACCAAGGGGTACTGGCAAGTACCGCTAGATAAACCTGCCAAGCAGAGGTCAGCATTCGTCACCCATGCGGGGGTGTATGAATTCAATGTCCTTCCTTTCGGCCTTCGAAATGCACCCGCTACCTTCCAGAGGCTGGTAGATGGTCTACTAGCTGGACTGGGAGAATTTGCAGTTGCCTACCTCGATGATGTGGCCATTTTTTCAGACTCCTGGCCCGAACACCTACTACACCTGGAAAAGGTCTTTCAGCGCATCAGGCAGCCCGGACTAACTGTTAAGGCCAAAAAGTGTCAAATAGGCCAAAACAGAGTGACTTACCTGGGGCACCAGGTTGGTCGAGGAACCATAAACCCCCTACAGGCCAAGGTGGATGCTATCCAACAGTGGCCTGTCCCACGGTCCAAGAAGCAAGTCCAATCCTTCTTAGGCTTGGCCGGATACTACAGGCGATTTGTACCACACTACAGCCAAATCGCTGCCCCATTGACCGACCTGACCAAAAAGACCCAGCTAAATGCAGTTAAGTGGACTGATGAGTGTCAAAAGGCCTTTACCCAACTTAAGGCAACGCTCATCTCTGACCCTGTGCTCAGGGCCCCGGATTTTGACAAACCATTCCTAGTAACCACAGATGCATCTGAGCATGGTATAGGAGCAGTGCTCATGCAGGAAGCAACAGATCACAACTTCCATCCTGTCGTGTTTCTCAGCAAGAAACTGTCTGAGAGGGAAAGTCACTGGTCAGTCAGTGAAAAGGAATGCTATGCCATTGTGTACACCCTGGAAAAGCTACGCCCATATGTTTGGGGACGGCGGTTCCAACTACAAACTGACCACGCTGCACTAAAGTGGCTTCATACTGCCAAGGGGAACAACAAGAAACTTCTTCGTTGGAGTTTAGCTCTCCAAGATTTTGATTTTGAAATTCAACACATCACAGGAGCTTCTAAAAAAGTTGCTGATGCTCTCTCCCGTGAGAGTTTCCCAGAATTCAGTAGTTAAAAAGTGTTCTTAAAATATAGAAGTCTGTTAGTTATATACTTAGTGGTATATGTAAAGGTGCATGTGTTGTATTAATCTGTTTATTTTCAAGTTCTAGAATGAAATCGCCGCCAGTGAGCTTCCCCACTGTCTGCAATTTGGGGGGCGTGTCATAAACAGATAGTTAAGGGTTAATGTCTCTTTCACCTGAAGCACCTGACCAGAGGACCAATCAGGAAACCGGATTTTTTTCAACTCTGGGTGGAGGGAAGTTTGTGTCTGGGTCTTTGTTTTCTGTCTGCCTGCTGTCTCTGAGCTTTGGAGAAGTAGTTTTACTTTCTAATCTTCTGTTTCTAAGTGTAAGGACAAAGAGATCAGATAGTAAGTTATATGGTTTCTTTTCTTTGGTATTTGCATGAATATAAGTGCTGGAGTGCTTTGATTTGTATTCTTTTTGAATAAGGCTGTTTATTCATATTTCTTTTAAGCAATTGACCCTGTATTTTTCACCTTAATACAGAGAGACCATTTGTATGTATTTTTCTTTCTTTTTATATAAAGCTTTCTTTTAAGACCTGTTGGAGTTTTTCTTTACTTCAGGGAAATTGAGTCTGTACTCACCAGGGAATTGGTGGGAGGAAGAAATCAGGGGGAGATCTGTGTGTGTTGGATTTGCTAGCCTGATTTTGCATTCCCTCTGGGTGAAGAGGAAAGTGCTTTTGTTTCCAGGACTGGGAACAGAGAGGGGGAGTCACTCTGTTTGGATTCACAGAGCTTGTGTCTGTGTATCTCTCCAGGAGCACCTGGAAGGGGGGAAGGGAAAAAGGATTATTTCCCTTTGTTGTGAGACTCAAGGGATTTGGGTCTTGGGGTCCCCAGGGAAGGTTTTTCAGGGGGACCAGAGTGCCCCAAAACACTCTAATTTTTTGGGTTGTAGCAGCAAGTACAAGGTCCAAGCTGGTAACTAACCTTGGAGGTTTTCATGCTAACCCCCATATTTTGGACGCTAAGGTCCAAATCTGGGACTAAGGTTATGATAAGAGGTTACCACAACCTTCAAAGAGACACATAGACAATAATACTATTTCACTCAAGTACCATCATAAATGTTAATATTCCTTTTTTGCTCTTTGAATTAAAATTACAGCAACAGACAAGACTTGTTTGCTTACATCACAAGACCTGAGCAAAAATCTCCCCTTCTACTTCTAACAATGCAGATTTGCATTTCAAAGCTCTGTTCATTTACATATCTTGCTAAGCAGTTCTTAAGGTTCACCCATGGGTCAGGTCAGTCGGTGAGGTGAGTTAATTAACTCTTTCTGGCCCTGTCACCTTTCAATGAGATATTAGATTATACTTATAATGTCACAGTGGTGGTGAGTCGACTGCTGCAGCTCCCCGTAGACTCTGCCTGCATCTCTCACCAAGCTGGAGTACAGCAGTCAAGGGGAGAGCACTCGATGTGTTGCATCTACACTAGACGCGATATATAGACCCCGCTGGATCGATCGCTGCCCACTGATTCGGCAGGTGGTCTAGACATATCCCGAGTATCTGGTGATCAGAGCTGGACCCCGGAGGGGGACACATTGAAGGAACTCAGGGGTTAAGGTGCCTCTATTGTCACCTGTCAGGGCTGCTGTGGCTCAGAGGAGGGTGCTTGACTACCTGGCAGGCTTAGGTGCCGCAAACCTGGGAGGCAGGAGAAGTGAAGCAGTCACGGTGTGCTTGGGGTGCTCGTGCTCGGAGCAGGGGTGAGCTGGGGCGAGGGGGGGTGCTGCAGGGCAGAGCGGGGGAGTTGCCACAAGAGGGGCGCCTCAGGGTGGATGTGGGAGCTGCCACGGGTGGGGCGCCTTAGGGCGGGGACGCAGGGGAGGAGGGCGCAAGGTGGAAGTTTCGCCTACGGCATGAAACATGCTTGCACGGGCCCTGCCCCATGCCCTGCCTGCAGCCAGCCCTGCACCCCCTGCCCTGCCCTGCCCGCAGCCATCCTCTGTCTCCATCCAGCCCTGCACCTTCTGCCCTGCCCGCACCAGCCGCATCCTCCCTGCCCTGCCTGCAGCCAGCCCCACAGCCAGCCCCTGACACACCCTCAGCCCTGTCTCCAGCCAACTCCTGCCGCTCCCCCCTGTGGCCCTGCCCATAGCCAGCCAGCCCCCACACACCCCCAGCCTGCACCAGCCCTGCACCCCCTGTCTGCAGCCAGCCCCGCACCCCCTACCCTGTCTCCAGCCAACCCCTGATGCACCCCCAGCCTGAAGCCAGCCAGCCCCACATCCCTTGCCCTGCCTGCAGCCAGACCCTACCTCCAGCCAACTCCATGTCCACTGGTGCCCTGCAGTTCCCAGGGCAGTAACCATGCACATCTGCTTCAATGAAGGGGGCAGGCAGCTGGGATCCACACATGTGAACACTCTTGGGTGACCAGACAGCAAATGTGAAAAATCGGGACTGGGCTGGGGGTAACAGACTCCTAGATAAGAAAAAGACCCCAAAATTTGGACTGTCCCTATAAAATCGGGACATCAGGACACCTTAGCACACCCCCAGGACTCCTGAGTTCCATTGCTGGGTTTCCTATTGGTTCCACTGCTGGTTGTTTTCCTTTTCCTGGGGGGACTTTCGGCAAGTTGCTCCACACTCTAGGGCTCTGTCCCCAGCAGTCAAATGGGGATTTCATACTTTCCCGCTATTGGAAAGTGCTGGGAGAATCCCCCCGCAAAAGCTGCTCTGACAGTGCTAAGCAGCATCTGACCATTCAAGGTCAGAGCTCGGTACCTGGGAGGAGTGTTTGGCTCTGGGGTTTCACTTCAGCCCAGTCTAGAGAGAGGGGCCCAACCATTCAGTTTGGCTCAAGAAGACCAAGTGTCCAATTTGTTAAGGGCGTTTTGAATTCCAACCCTGTGCTCCTAAGTGCTTGGTGTCAGTTGCAAATTTTAGAAGCATGGTCTCCACTGCATTTTCCAAATCATTCATGAAAATATTGAATAGTATCGGACCGCGGACTGATCCCTGCCGGACACACTAGGTACACCGTCTCCGTTGGACAGCCAAACATGGAGAAGGGCTCCTGGAGTCTGGGCTTTGAACCAGCTCTGCACCAACATTACACTGATTACAGCTGGACTGCATTTCCCTCGTTTGCTTGTGAGAATGTGCTACGGGATTGTGTGAAAAGCCTTAGCAACCCCAAGCTAGATCCCATCTACTGTTTACCCACCTCCACCAGGCCCAAAACCCTGCCAAAGAAGGAAAGAGGATTGGTTTGGAATGATTTGTTCTTGACAAATCCATGCTCACTAGTCCTAAGAACCAAACTATTCTGTAGGTGCTGCTGACAAACTGAGTGCTTAAGAATGTATTGCAGGATCTCTCCAGCAATGGCAGTGAGGCTAGCTAGTCTGTAAGTCTCAGGGGTCTCTTTGTTCCCCTTTTAGAGAAAGGTCCAGTCTTGTTCATGGATGGGAAGATGTTCTTTTTCAGGGATCTCAGACGAGAACTGGGGCACAGCACCTGGTTTGTCAAGGCCACAAAAAAGGAGGCAGGAACCTCTTCTCTCCTGCTGGCAAAGAACCCCAGGTACCTGAAAGACAGGGACTCACATCCCTGAATGGGCTTTTAAAAAGGCACTGGTTAAAAATTGGCCCCGACCATTTCTTGTTTCCACAGACTAGACATTTTAGCAAACTTTAGAATTCCTTGGTGCTAAACACTGTGAAACTCCCCTTTCTCCTTCACAGAGGGCTTTAACGCCCCTTATCTCACTCAGGCTCACAACTGCCCGGAGTTTGAGAACTGTCCCTGTTCCCATTGGACTGATGGGAGGAGCCTGAGGTGCAGAGAAGGGAAGTGACCTACCCAAGCGCCTACACAGTAAGGTGGTGGCAGAGCCAGAAAGAGAAGCCACCAGTCCTGACTCCTGTTCTAACAGACAATAACCCCCCCAGAGGCAGGGATAGAGCTCAGGAATCGAGATGGTGGGGAAATTTCATTGAATCCATTTCTGTCAGAAAATCCCATTCAGGCTAATCCGGTTTGTTTCTCAAAATCATAACAAGTGGGATGAAAGTTCTTTGCAAAAATATTGTATTGCAAAACAAAAGCATCTCCTGTTTGTCAGAGTGTGTTAAATTGTCTCCTCGCACACAAAGAGGAGACACATAGATCTCAAACATTAGATAAGATGCTTCAGTCTGAGCTAAGTCATTGCTGCTCTTAACAATTTCAAAATAAAAAAATGCAAATAAAATAGACTATTTCAGCTATTCTATTACGTGTTAATCTGCTTTGAGTAAACGTGATAGGACACCTCATATTATGCCCTACTCCTAGTGACACTCTCCAATGGATCCCCATCCTCCACCCACCGTCAGGTAGGTAAGAGCGGATCATTATTATTTCTACTTGAAAGAGGGAGAAGCTAAGGCTGAGAAAGGAGAATTGACTTGTTTTAGGTCACACAGCCAGTCAGAGGCAGAGTTGGGAATAGGACCCAAGAGCCCTGATTTTTAAACTACCCATTGGATCTTGAATTTCAGACACAGAATGACCTGAATAAAGTGCTCTCAGATGAGCTCTAGACCAACAACAGTGACAGTAGCTATTCAGCAAGTATTTGAGGAGAACTGCAATGTTAGAGAGAATCATGAACTGCTCAGAGACAACTAATGCAGAGAAGCGGCAAAATTCATCAAACATAGAACTGGTTTTGACTTATAAAGAGAAAAACAAGGACCTGAGTCTCCTCCCTGTCAATAACCCCCGGCTCAGTCAATCAGGGTAGAGATTGAGGATGGGAGGCTGAGGGATCTCACCAGAGAGCCCAAAGGATGGCCCAGGTCACCAGTGGGGATCACTTCCCGAGCAATAGTTCAGCCTCAATTTTTGGGTAGACCTCCCACAGTGAGAACTGCAGAGCACTGCCCTGCAAAAAACTAAAAAAACCACACACACACTCTCTATCTCCCCCTCCCTCCTGGTGTTGGGAGGGGAACAGGAAAAAGGACAAAAGAAGCAAGAGAAGAGAAAGGAGGGAGGGAGCGATGGAGGAAGAGGTGAAACAAAAAGGACAAACCCTAATGTCCCCAGTGATTCTAAGGGACAAAATCCCAGGTGCAGAATAAAATTCTGCCTCCTTAAGCTCGTGTTTTCAATGCCTCGAATTCACCTGTTACCAGATGAATCAGACTGAACAGCTTTCAAACTTCCAGGAGGCTCTTACCTTCTAAACAGGGACGGCTGTTTTCTAGTAAAATCACTAAATTGGAGGGAGAAACCTCGAAAGAGGTTCCTCCTGGTGCTCACGTCCGTGAACCCAAATACTCTCTCAGTTCTCAAAGAGAGACCTGGAGAAGGAGACTTGCTGAAGCAAAGCCACAGGGGTCTCTAAGATTTCCCTGGCCCCTCACCCCTGTCCTGCCTTGCTGATGTCAGCATCTCTCTGTGAGGTCACCACCTCCCCACCACCTTGGACCAATAAGCCTTAGGTCCTGCAAAAGGCCTTTGTGATGTCACTGCCACATCCCTCCTTTGCTGTGCCAATGTCCTGCCCCTGGTCTGGACCTTTGGAGGTTTGAGCTACTCCCTGTGGATCACCCCACTCAAGGAGCGTTCATTCTAGTCAGCAAGCCGGCTAGACAGGAAAACATCAGACGCTGCTCCCAATGCTACACTCAGTTTTTCAGAAATTAGTCGACTTTCTGGCCAGAAGAGACCATTAGATCATCTAATCTGTCCCCCTGCATGTCACAGGCCTCCTGTATGACACAAGAGCTACTTTGGGGACAAACACATTCAAGAAAGGTATCTAGTCTTCATTAAATGACATCAGGAGATGAAAAATCCACCCCTTTCCTTTTTAGCTTGTTCCTGTGGTGAATCATCCTCGCTGTTGACTATTTGTGCCTTAGTTGTAATAGGAATTTGTCTCTTTTCACCTTCCAATCATTGGGTCTTGTTAGGCCTTTCTCTGCTAGATTCAAGAGCCCTTTAATAACCAATCTTTTCTCTCCATTAAGGCACTGCAACACCTTTCAATCTTCTTTTCATAAGCTAAACAGGTTGAGCTCTTTCAATAGCTCACTAGAAGGTATTTTTCTCCAGCCCTCAGAACATTTGGTAGCTCTTTGCTGCCGTAGCTCCAATTTCACAACATCTTTTTCAAATGAGGACACCAAAACTGAAAGCTATTCCAATATCAGTCTCACTGATGCCATGTCACCTCCTGTGACGTTATTGACATAATCTGTAACTGTATAGATCACCGTTGCGACCACTGTTCTATATTTGCAGTCAATAATGTAGAAAGGTTGTTTTGTAAGGGGTCTATGGAGAGGTTCTGATTGGCTGATTATAATGATGCTATCTCTAGATGTGTATCATTTTTGTAGTTGATGTTATGAATATTGGCTCTATGCTGCCCATATTTCAAACTTGTGCCATAATGGGGGACAAAACAGCTACCTTTTTAGAAGTGGCTTTGCCAGTAGATGGAACCTGGAATTTAAACTCCCAATGATCGCACTGTGTTTGGGATCCATTTGAATTCCTCTCCCAGGTCTTTGACACTTTCATCTCCACTCATAGCGACTCTGATAGAGGATTAAATAAGTCAAAACATCATCTCCAAGCACAGACAACGGAGAATGCTTCATCACATGACACTTTGAGAAGTGGATGGATAGAACGTAATGAAGATAAACTCTACCTGGCTCAGACAAAAGATAACAGTTGTGCAGTGAAGAGGAAGGAGGGAATCTCTGAGTCACCCGTCCACGGCCGTGTCTTCACAGTGCTCCCAAGCTGGAGAGTGAAGAACCCCCTCGGTCCCACCGTGAGACTGAGGAACAGGAGGCCTGTCACCCCCATTCCTGCCGTCCTGCATTCCTGGTGTCCAGCATCCCAGAGGGCCTCCGTGCCAGCAACGAAACCCAACCGTCATCTGGACTCCCCAGTGCTCCTCCTCAACGATTCTAAATCAGCGGGAGAGTGGAAGGTCCTGGGCGTCGCACAGGCACCTGGGATCCACTGCACCTGAACAGCGGGGAAAGGTTTCTGTGTTGGGGCATTGTTTAGTGTTTTCTAGTTTCCAAGGGAGGGTTTATGGGCCTGAGCGTTAAGCTCCCAAACCCAGTCACTGTTTCATTGTATTCATTAAGTTTGCATTTTCCCCTGTTCCCCCAGCTTTCTGTACCTTTACCCTGACTACACTTACCTTTGTTTGTGCCAAACCACCTTGTCTCCTCTTTATTTTATTTACACCTCAGAAGGAGGGAGGCAAAATCCACTGGTGATAGAGACAGGAGGGAGTCGAGTTTGTATCTCCTGAGAAAAGGGGCTTTTTCCTTTCCTCTTTCTCCCCTACCATTTCTAACATTTTCCTTTGAAGCGTTGCCTTATTCAGCTTGAGGAAACATTAGCTTTTAAGATAAAAACTACGAAATACAGAACTAGAGACATTTTTTAGAAATCTGGGATTTAGACATTTTATTTAAAGCCGGGGGTGGGTGTTGGAGTTTCTGAGAAGGTTTTTGTTTGCAAGAAGCAACATTGTTGTGTCTGTTATGGTACCAAGTGGGGAGATGGTTGTCTATAAAGGAAGAGTCAAGACTAAATGCGTCCACTGAGGATGGGATTTGAACCCATGCATGCGAAGCACAATGGATCAACAGTCTATCACCTTAACCACTGGGCCACATCATCTGAGCTGTAACAAACGGGACAAAAGGAGAAATCTAAGGCCGACAGAGATAGGGACACGAAGGAGTTTTTAAATACTAAGCGTAAGCAGGGTCTGAATGAGCTCCCCCCTCACATCTAGTGAGGAGCTGGGGAAAGACTTCAGGAACAGACCGTGTTTGCATAGACACACCTACTCTGCCTAGCTATGCAGCATGATGGGGCCGCTTCCCCAAAATGACCAGTTTGGGATGGTCTTGGGTTACAAATCACTTTAGGATTGAGTGGAATAAAATGTTATTCTCCTTCCTGTATGAGTGAAGGGCAGCAGAACAGACCTAGTCCATCCTGATGGAGGGGTAGATGGGTGAGGAATAGCTTTTATTGGACTGCAGAGAAGGATTGAGGACATCACGCTAAAATAGTGGTCCCCAAATATTTCACATTGTGCCCTCTTAGCCATGGCTCTGGCCCCTCGGAAGCCACAGTCGAGAAGCAGGGCTGGGAGTGGGGCTGTTGCTTGCTGGGGAGAGGGGTGCGGACAGGGGCAAGGGGGTCATCGCTGGGCTGGGAGCCAGAGGCCCAGACTGAGGGTGGGGTTGGGGAAGAGCTGGGACAGAGTGGGGCTGAGTGGTGCTTCCTCCCTGCCCTCCATGGGGGCTGACTCAGGCCCTGAGGTGCCCCCATGAATGTTCCTTTGTGTCTCCCTAGGAGTCATAACCCACATTATGGGGACCACTGAACCCTACTCGCTAAGCAGGGCTAGTGATGCCAAAGCCCAGGGAAAGGGAAAACAAGTGTGGGGGCCCCAGCACCAGAACCATGCACCCCCTTCTGTCTGTGGCTCTTCCACCTTCCACCCATAGCCCCATCCACTATCACCTCTGTTCCACCCCTTCCCCCACCAGACCCACCCTGTCACTCCTTTACCCCTGCCCCGCTGCGGCCCTGAGACCAGAGAAGCTCCGTACCCCTGCTGCAGCCCCTGGGCCGTAGCAGGGAGTGGGAGCTCCTCCAGCCCTGGGGCTGACATAGGGGAGACTTTTGCAGGGTGGCCTAATTTGGCCGGGGTCCCAGTCATGGGCCCCACTGTCCCCTTTTTGATGCAGGGTTTGGGGAGACTGAGCCCCCCCGACCGCCATTACGTGCCGCCCAGGCTACCGCTGCTCAGTGTGGGGCCAGTCTCCCTGTGTTTTCTGCTGCTTGTGCTGGGGAGCCTGGCCGGCACTAGGGGTGGGGCCCCCAGCAGCCACCCAAGGCTCCAGGTGGTCAAAGGGCACCGTGTGGCAGTGCAAAGGTGCTCACTGCTCTCCCCTGCCCCAATGCTCCTCCATGGGCCCATAGAGGGTTGGGGGGAGTGAGGAGCAACACTATGTGCTCCATGCGTCCTCGTCACTTTCCCCACCTGGGCTGTGCTGTGAGGGGAGCATCAGAAGCTGCTGCTCTCTGCCCTCCCCTTATGCAGCCCAGCTGAGGAAAGTGACCTGGATGCAGGGAGCTCGGATGACGTCATTTCTCATCTCCCCACCTCCACAGCCCCTAGGGGTACCCGGAGGAGCAGCGTCCCAGGGAGGAACAATGCTAGCTGCTTCATGCACACAGATCACTGTCCGCACGTGGGTGCAGGAGGGGCCGCAGGGGTTGGGGAAAAAAGAGCAGGGGAAGGGGTTGGGGTGAAGGGGGTGCAGGAGAGGGGCAGTGGCTGGTAGCACAGGAGGGGGTGCAGGGGTTAGGGGTGAAGGGGGTGCAGGAGAGGGTCAGTGGCTGGTGGCACAGGAGGGGGTGGAGGGATTAGGGTGAAGGTGGTGCAGAAGAGGGGCAGGGGTTGGGGCGCAGGAGTTACGGGTGAAGGGGGTGCAGGAGAGGGTCAGCGGCTCGTGGCACAGGAGGGGGTGCAGAGGTTAGGGGTGAAGGGGGTTCAGGAGAGGGGCAGTGGCAGGTGGCACAGGAGGGTGTGCAGTGGTTGGGGTGAAGTGGGCGCAGGCGAGGGGCAGTGGCTGGTGGCACAGGAGGGGGTGCAGTGGTTAGGGGTGAAGAGAGTTCAGGAGGGGGCAGTGGCTGGTGGCACAGGAAGGGGTGCAGGGGTTAGGGGTGAAGGAGGTGCAGGAGAGGGGCAGTGGCTGGTGGCACAGGAGGAGGTGTAGGATTACGGTGAAGGGGGTGCAGGAGAGGGGCAGTGGCTGGTGGCACAGGAGGGGGTGCAGAGTTTAGGGGCGAAGGGAACTCAGGAGGGGGCAGTGGCTGGTGGCACAAGAGGGGAGTATGGGAGTTAAGGGCAAAGGGGACACAGTGTAGGGGTTAGGGCACAGGAGGGGGCAGGAGTTGGGGTGAAGGAGGCACAAGGGTTGGGAGTGCCGGAGTTAGGGGGTAAAGGGAGAGGGGGATCGTCTAGGGGTGATGGGGAAGTGCCAAAGTCTAAGTTTTACCCAGGGCACCATTTCCCCTAACGCTGATCCTTGGTAACATTTCTTGCTGGGACAGGGATGGGAGAGAGATGAGGCGTTTTCTCTCTGTTTCTTTCCTCTCCATTTTTTGCTCCTTCCTTCAATTCCAGAATCCTCCCTTGTGTTTCAGACTGTGCAGTGACGCCCTCCCAACCCCAGGCCTCTGGAGCCTTTGGAGCAGAAAGATCCCAGGAGCTGAGGGTGAATCCAGGAGTGAGTAGCTGGCAGGAAGGAGTCCTAGCAGTTCTTCTGGGAGCACAGGTGAGGAATGACTCCCCCTTCCCTAGATTCTCCCCATGGGAACAGGGAGGGTTGTGTGATAAATTCCTGTAACTCTTCTGCCCCTCTGAGTTGGCAGAAACAAGGGCTGGGTTCAGTATCTAGGGGTTCTGCTTCAATAAAACAATACAAAACTGGCTCGAGCCCCCACCCAGTGACCTGGGACAATTACACATCACCCCGCTGGGTGCCTCTAGGAGGCAATACTTCCCCTCTTGCAAGCAGGGAGTCTGAGTCGCTCCAGTCCACCAGCCATTCCATGAACCACTCCAGTGGTCCCTGCAAACTGCTCTGCTGGGGCAGCAAAGAGCCACCAAATGTTCTGAGGGCTGGAGAAAAATAACTTGTAGTGAGTAGTGAAAGAGCTCAACCTGTTTAGCTTATCAAAAGAAGATTGAAAGGTGACTTCACTGAAGTGTTGAAGTGCCTTCAGGGAGAGAAAAGACTGGGTATTAAAGGGCTCTTGAATGGAGCAGAGAAAGGCATAACAAGACCCAATGGCCGAAAAGTGAAAAGACAAATTCATATTACAAATAGGGTGCAAAAATTCAGCAGTGAGGATGATTCACCACAGGAACAAGCTACCAAGGAAAGTGGTGGATTCGCCATCTCCTGATGTCTTTTAATGAAGACTAGATGCCTTTCTTGAATGTGTTTGCCCCCAAAGTAGCTCTTGTGTCATACAGGAGGGCTGTGATATGCAGGGGGTCAGATTAGATGCTCTTATGGTCTCTTCCGGCCATAAAGTTGACTAATTTCTGAAAAACAGAGTGCAGCATTGGGAGCAACGTCTGATGTTTTCCTGTCTAGCTGGCTTGCTGCCTAGAACGAACACTCCTTGAGTGGGGTGATCCACAGGGAGTAGCTCAAACATCCAAAGGTCCAGGCCAGGGGCAGGACATTGGCACAGCAAGGGAGGGGTGTGACAGTGACATCACAAAGGCCTTTTGCAGGATCTCAGACTCTTGGTCCAAGGTGGTGGGGAGGTGGTGACCTCACAGAGAGATGCTGACATCAGCCAGGCAGGACAGGGGTGAGGGGCCAGGGAAACCTCAGAGACCCTTGGGCCTTTGCTTCAGCAAGTCTCCTTCTCCAGGTCTCTCTTTGAGGACTGAGAGAGTATTTGGGTTCACGAACGTGAGCGCCAGGAGGAACCTCTTTTGAGTTTTCTCCTTCCCTTGTAGTGATTTTACTAGAAAACAGCCGTCCCTGTTTAGAAGGTAAGAGCCTCCTCGAAGGAAGGGGTATCATGGGGTTGTCACAGTTCAGATGCCAATGCCCCACCGCCCCCACTGTAAGGAAGCTCCTGCCACCTGTTCTGTGTTTGCAGGGCGGGAGAGAGAAGCATCCACGGCAGAGATTTGCTCCTGGCTGCCGGAGCAGAGCAGCAGGCTTAGCTGTCAGAACTTCCTGGAGCTATGAAAGGGGAGGGTCCCATGGCTCTGTAGCAGAATGCAGGGCAGGCGAGTTCACAGCAGGCATTATGGGATACTGGAGGAGGCCAGTTATGGTTATATAATGAATGGCAGCATCTACACTGGCACTCTGTCCCTTTAAGTTTGCTGCAAAAAGGTCTAGGCCTCTCATCGAAGTGGTTTTATTTTGTCAACAAAACAGGGCAGTTTTGTCACCAGATGTGGCATTGCAGTGTGTACACCAGCCACGAGCTGCCGACCGAAGGTGGTCAGAGACTGTGCTTTAACCAGATGCAAGCACCATGGCTTAGCTGGCTAAAGCACTTGCCTTGTAAGCAGGAGATCCTGGGTTCAGGTCCCTAGGGGAGTGGCATTTGGGGTACATGGTATTGGCTACTGTCAGAAGACAAGCTTCAGAGCTAGATGGGCCTTCGGCCTAGCCCAGTGTGGTTTTTCTTATGGTTTAAATTATGCTCAGAGCCACTGATAATAGAGTTATTGAAAGTTTGGGAGATAAGAGCTGATAGGACAGTGGTCCAGTCCCCTCGCAGCTGACCCCCTCCCTCTGAGACAGGGGCAGGTCTGAGCTCTCGCACCAAATGCTCATTGTGGCTGCCAGAATCTGTGGGCAGCTCATTTAATTTGCATTGAGGGTTGAGTCCTGCTTTGTGCCCAGTGTCTGACAATGAAAATCCTAAACCGCCCTTTGAAACAACAAAAGCAGCAGGACGTGTTATTGTCCCTGCCCCAAAGCAGACAGACCAATGGAGAAATGCCACTGAGTCTACGTTAATACTCCACTGCCCTTTTACCTTTTTTGCTTGCTAAACTCCCTCCCAACCTTGTGGGGTCTCAGACCCCGGTATTGAGCCTGAGCTGAGATGTCTACACTGCAAATTTACCACCCCACGGCCCAAGCCCCAGGAGCCTGAGCTGGCATGGGGCAGCCCTGGATGTTTCATTGCAGTGTGGACATAGCCTAGCATTATGTCTACACTGCCATTAGCACACCCAAGTCACTATTCTCAAACCCTGGGTCAGCTGATTCAGGCTTGTGGGGCTTGTGCGACAGGGTAATAAAATTACAGTGTAGACACTTGGGCTTGAGCCCAGCCTCTGAGACTCCACAAGGGGTGAGGGTCTCCGAGCCTGGGCTCCAGTCTGAGCCCAAATGTCTACACTGCAGTTTTTAGCCTCACAACCTGAGCCCCAGGAGCCCAAATCAGATCATCCAGGCCAGCCAGGCCACAGGGATTTTATCTCAGTATAGCTGCACTCTCAGGGTACGTCTACATTGCAATGCAAGCCCAGGGTTAGCAGAAGTCATGTCAGCAGCCCCAACACATAAACGTAAACTATGAGGAAAAGACCCACCCACAAATAAGCTGGGCAGTGTCCTTCTCCATAAGGTTCGTAAGTCCAGCAACCAAAAGTCATTTAACATGAGTCATCTTCTCTCTGCACCCCACTCACAGCTCTTGTCCTTAGTCAGTGCAAGCCCAGAGGTGCCTCTGTAGAGTTCATCTGCCATCCTGGGGGGAAAAGAGGGAAAACAAGAAGGCACCGTACTCACTATGTTGTCTAGGGATTCACTCACCCCTCCACAGCCACCCTGTCCTAAAGTTGGTCTAACACATAAATTTTAGCATGAGGACTCAGGCCCCAGCCCACTTTTCTTTGGAACCAATGTCCCCTGCCTAGCAAGTGCTATTGAATTGAGGGTGAGTCCCTCCATCTGGGTCTGCCAAGCACAGTTCTGCTGCCCTCGATTCACACAACAAGGACAACAACCCTTTATTTCTCCTGTCCCAATAACAAGGAGACTGGGAATCCAACACCAGCCAAAAGTGATCATTTTGGCAAGCAACCCAACATATTCTCAACATACTGTAAAATCCACATGAAGACTCATACACGAAACCTTGCAAGAAAATCTTCCTGAGGGGGTCTGAAGCACCTGCTGCCTGGGGGGAAGGAAGGAGCTGTGGGTTGAGATTGAGGGGCACTGGGAATAGGAGGGGGTTGTGGGTTGGGACAGAGGAGAAGGGTGAAGAGGAGCAGGCTCTGGTTGGGAGTGAGGAGCAGTGAGCATAGGAGGGACTGAGGGTTGGGACTGAGGGGCACTGGGCAAAGAGGGGACATGGATTTAGGCTGAAGAGTATCCTCATTTGGGGATCCAGCAGAACAGGGGAAGGCAGCAGGTGATTCTAATTCCATAGGGATATTTTGTGTGTGTGCGTGCAGGGCAGGAACATGCTATATGCCCAGAGGCCTTTATTCCTCCAGCCTGCAAGGACAGAGGGGCTGTCAGGAAGTTGCCCCTTCAATCCCCCACACACAAAGGCCCTTCTTAGAAAAGGCAAAATCCTGAAGAGAAAAAACATCAAAGACGACTCCAGAAAGACAGATTTTTAAGATGTAATGAGTAGTTTATTACCTGACCACTGACTTGAACCCTCAGATTAAAAGTCTGATACTTTACCAACTGAGCTAGTCAGACTCACAAACAAATACAGCAAGTTGGTGCAGAGGAGAAACTAGTCAAGGAAACGAAGGCAGGAAACAAAAGGGGAAACCTGCTGCTCTCTCTGGCCTGGTCAACACTACGAGTTTATGTCACATTAACCTTGCATCCGTCCACACAAAGAAACCCTTTATATTGATATAAAGGGCTCTTAATAACGGTATCTGTACTCCTCCTTGATGACGAGTAGTGCTGAAATCAGTATTGCCATGTCAGATTAGGGTTAGTGTGGCTGCAATTTGACGGTATTGGTCTCTGGGCGCTATCCCACAGTGCACCATTGTGACTGCTCTGGACAGCAATCTGAACTCGGATGCACTGGCCAGGTAGACAAGAAAAGCCCCGTGAACTTTTGAATTTCATTTCCTGTTTGCCCAGCGTGGAGCTCTGATCAGCACAGGTTACTATGCAGTCCCAGAATCAAAAAAGAGCTCCAGCATGGACTGTTCGGGAGATACTGAAGCTGATCTCTGTATGGGGAGATGAATCTGTTTTATCAGAACTCCGTTCCAAAAGACGAAATACCAAAGCATTTGAAAAAATCTCCAAGGCTATGATGGACAGAGGCCACAATAGGGACTCAACGCAGTGCTGAAACTTAAGGAACTGAGACAAGCGTACCAGAAAGTCAAAGAATGAAATGGACGCTCATGGAGGGAGGGGAGACTGAGGATTGTAGCTATCCCACAGTTCCCGCACTCTCCAAAAACCATTTGAATTCTTGGCTGAGTTCCCAAAGCCTGAAGGGTCAAAAACATTGTCGCGGGTTGTTCAGAGTATATGTCGTTCCCCCGCCTCCTGCCCCCATGAAAGCAAAGGGAAAAAAATCCTCTCTCACATTTTTTCAGTGTCACTGTATGTCTACTGGATGCTGCTGGCAGATGTGGTACTGGAGCACTACACAGCAGCATCCCCTTCCCTTCCCTTGTGGACGGCAGACGGTACAGTAGGACAGGTATCCATCATCGTCGTCCCGTGAGTGCTCCTGACTGGCCTCGGTGAGGTCGGCCGGGGGTGCCTGGAGAAAGATGGGAATGACTCCCAGGTTCATTCATAGCAGCTGGAGGCTGTGCTCCCCTCCCCACTTTGATCCCTGCTTGCAGAAGCAATAATGTCAGTGTTGTTTCAAATTCCTGCATTCTTTATTACTTCATCCCACAAATGGGAGGATAACTGCCATGGTAGCCCAGGAGGCGTAGGGGAGGAGGGAAGCAATGGGTAGTGTTGTTGCAGGGGCACCCACTAGAATGGCATGCAGCGCATCATTTCTGTGGGATCTCTAGGGCTCTGACCCGGAGCGCCCGTTTGCCCCTCTGGTTCTTTAGTAGGCTTGCCTGATAATCTAGGCAGAACTGACTCTCCATTAGACAAAACTTAAAGAAGAGAATGACCTGGGGAGTCATTCCTATTTTTGTCCATAAGCCCGTGGCCGACCCCATCGAGGCCAGCCAGGAGCACCCATGACAGCAGCAGATGGTGCAGTATAACTGGTAACTGTCATTGTCAACTTGCAAAGCAGCAGACGGTACAGTAGGGCTGGTAACCATCTTTGCTAACTTGCAAAAAGCAAGGGGATGCTGCTGTGTAGCACTGCAGTACCACGTCTGTCAGCACTATAAAGAAGACATACGGTGACAGTGAAAAAAAGGCTGAACGGGCTCCATGGTTGCTGTGCTATTGCGTCTGCCCAGGCAATCCAGGGAAAAGGGCGCAAAATGATTGTCTGCTGTTGTTTTCATGGAGGGAGGATTGAGTGATGACATTTACCCAGACTCACTCATGACACTATTTTTGCCCCATCAGGCATTGAGATCTCAACCCAGAATTCCAATGGGCAGGGGAGACTGCGGGAACTATGGGACAGTTACCCACAGTGCAACGCTCTGGAAATTGTATAAAGTCGAGGACACAGGCCCATACTAAGCCCATTAATTCGGCGGTGTGCGTCCATGTACCAAGGCTAGCATCAATTTCCCTGGCCAGGCCCTTTGGAGGTTTGAGCTACTCCCTGTGGTCACCACACTCAAGGAGTGTTCGTTCTAGGCAGTAAGCTGGCTAGACAGTAAAACTTCAGACGCTGCTCCCAATGCTACACTCAGTTCTTCCGAAAACTAGTATCTGTAAAATTAGTCTACTTTCTGGCCAGAAGAGACCATTACAGCATCTAATCTGACCCCCTGCGTAACACAGGCCTCCTGCATGACACAATAGCTACTTCTGGGGGAAAGGCATCTAGTTTTCATTGAATTACTTCAGGGGATGGAGATTCCACCACTTTCCTTGGTAGCTTGTTCCTGTGGTGAATCATCCTCGCTGTTGACTATTTGGGGCTAGTTGTAATATGAATTTGTCTCTTTTCACTTTCCAATCATTGGGTCTTGTTATGTCTTTCTCTGCTCCATTCAAGAGCCCTTTAATACCCAATCTTTTCTCTCCATTAAGGCACTTCAACACTTCAGTGAAGTCACCTTTCAATCTTCTTTTGATAAGCTAAACAGATGGAGCTCTTTCAATAGCTCACTAGAAGGCATTTTTCTCCAGCCCTCAGAACAGTTTGGTGGCTTTTTGCTGCCCCAGCTCCAATTTCACAGTATCTTTTTCAAATGAGGACACCAAAACTGGAGACAGTATTCCAATATCAGTCTCACTGATGCCGTGTCACCTCCTGTGATGTTATTGACATAATCTGTAACTTTATAGATCACCATTGTGACCACTCTTCTATATTTGCAGCCAATATGATAGAAAGGTTGTTGTGAAAGGGGTCTACGGAGAGGTTCTGATTGGCTGATTATAATGATGCTATCTCTAGATGTGTATCATTTTTGTAGTTGACTTTATGAATATTGGCTCTATGCTGTCTGTATTCAAACTTGTGCTATGCTTCCGAGGAACACTCCAGCCAGACAAGTTGGTGTCAGTTCTGCCTAGCCTGCTTGATGGCCCATTAAGGACCATCAGCTCTACAATCAACCCATTGAGAGAAGGTAGATATGCCTTGTGGCTCAACAAGGTATGCAGGGACCTGCCTATGGACAAAGCTCAAAGGTTTTTCTATGCCACGTGCTGGATAGAGTGTCCTTGGGACAAAGAAAACAAAGACCACATGGCAAGAGACTGTAAAAGGCTGATACCTCGTCTCCATCTTGTCTTCAGTCCTACTTCATACCTCTGAAGGGACTTTGCTAGAAACTGAAGCCCTGTAAAAGGGACTGAATGACCCATCCCAGCTGTGGATGGACTCCAGAGACTTGATTTGAACCTGCAGTTTATTCCATCACTGCTACAAGCCTGAACCAAGAACTTTGCCATTACTGTATGTGAAGGGTTAGAATTCATGTGCATATTATATAACAACCTGGTCTATGGATTGTGCCAGCTCTTTTCCAGACCCAAAGTCCAGAGTATAATCAAGGGACCAGAAGCCTAGCAAATAGTGACCAGCTAAAAGAAAGCTGGGTAAACAGAAAGCCTTGCTTGCTAAGATAGGCTTGGTCAGCAAATTGCCAGGTGTTGGAGCTAAGAACTAAAGAATTGTATCTTATTCAGAGTTGCAGATTGAACAAAGAATCCCTGTTCCTATTGTGTAAGTCTCTTCTGTCGGGAGACGTTCTTCCCAGAGATCCAACCTTGAGTTTATGAAAAGTTGGCAGATGTCAATATAAGATATGGCATCCTTCCACCTCCCTTCCCAGGGACCAATGTCTTGCCTTAAGGCACACAGAAAACAATCTTTATTGCCATATACTTTCACTGTTTCTTTGCTTTAAACCCTAGGAATGTACCTGGAGGACAATCAAAGGAGTTGCTCCTTTCCTATAGACCTCAAATCAGAATTCAGCATAGATATTTTATACTAATAACATTTTATCAAAGTATTCATGAAATGTTAACTTGCTAACTTGAGACCATGGGTGGAGACATTATGTAACCTGTTAACCTTTGGCTAATGTGCTTATCATGTCTTGCTGCAAACCCTATCCCAGAGTTTGGAACTCCCTACCCCGTCTCTTTCCCCCACCCATGGAAAATCTATATATTCTATTGTAATCAATTAACAGTGTCTCTGAGCCTAATAAGCAAGGTGACACTCTGCCAGTTCTGTGTGTAATAAACTCCTATTCTTGCCCTCTACATGGTGGAGATTTATGTCCTTCACAGACACCTGCTGAACAAAGAGGAGATTCAGCATCCAGCTTGGCTGACTGTGTCTTCTCTCCCCACAGCTTGGTGATCTTCTGAGGAAATGGAGAAGACTGCCTTTGCCTAGCTGCACATTGCTTGCAAAAGAAACAAGTCTTTTTGGTGGCAAGTGTTGAAAGGAGCCATTAGACAAATGTGGAGACAGGAAAAATGTCCCCCAACTCAAATGGCATCTGTGGATGCTGAAGTCACAACACAAAGTGCTAAACAGTATATGAGCACAGGCTGGTGTCAGAAGAGTCTCTACCAAAGCCTTTTCCACCAGCAGGGGCCTCTCTGTGCGCAGAACTCCTGGTAGTGTGATGGCTGCAGGCAGTGGAGAACTCTATTTTGGCATCTCTTTGTCAGTGAACATCTACAGAGGCTGTTTAAAGGTCTTTAGATAGTGATCTTTGGGAAGAGCTGGCTGAAGTGTCTTCCTAGTAACCAGAAGATCCTGGCTTGGCCTGCCAGCTCTTCCGTGCAAGTCTTGAGGGAAATGGGGAATGTGTGTAGTATGGAATTTGCAGGTGTTGTCCTGGACTATCAAAGGGAACAGTTGTAAGCGTTTTCTCAAGGTAGGCACTATGGTTTGGGTGGCTAAAGCAGCTGTCTAGTAAACAGGAGATCCTGGGTTCAACTCCCACTAGTACCCCGTTCTACGGGTTTTGTCTCCTCTGCTCACATTTTCCTGTGTCTTTCTAGGAAACAGAAGAGACCTCCCTTGGTATCCAAGTCATTGCTTGCTAAGGAAAAGGTTTCCTTGGAGAGAAACATTGGAAAGAATCAAATCACAAGCCTGGAGCTGATGAAAAGGCTGCTGTGACTGGTATTGGCATGGTGGTTGCTTTGACTGCAATTGCTGCAACACAAAAGCCTGCACCACACGTCCTTGTGATTCGCTGGGGATGTCCACACACAGATGTCATGTCATCTTCCTTTTGATTGTCACTGATGAAAAATGGAGCAGCTGGCAGAAAAGTCCCAGAGGCCCTTGCCAGGTAAAGTAGAGGTTAGAGATGCAGCACCCAGTGGTGCGTGGCCAAATCTGTCCACTCCTCCCACTTTTTGGTCAATCTTTTGAAGAAGCAGAGAAGACTGCCTCTCCCTTGCAGTGCAAATGCTTCCAAAAGAAACCGGTCATTTTTTCTGACAAGTGTTGGAAGAGGCACCTAAGAAATGTGGAGACAAGGAAAAGGTCATCGTAACTCAACTTGCATCCATGACTCTTGAGGCCACAACGCAGAGCACTGAGCAGTGTACGACCACAGCTGGGGACAGAAGGGCCTTTTTCAAAGGCATTTTCCACTAGCAGGGTCTTCTCTGTTCACAGAATTTCTGATAGTTTGATGTCTACTGGCACTGGAGATCACTATTTTGGCATCTCTCTCTCTGTCTCAGTGAGCACCCGCTGTGGTTGTTGAAAGTCTGTGATGGGATCTATGGGATTCAACTGAACAGTGGGACCCCTGAGCCCTTTGTCCCACCACCTGGGCTCCCTCTCACACATGTGATGCTGAGACAAGCTGTGAATCTCTGGCAGATATTGCACTTACACAGACATCCGTAGGTAGGGACACAGCCAACTGAATTACATGAATGCTTCTGCAGCCACTCATAACACTAATGATAGAAAGTCGCCCCCCCTACAGCTCTGCAGCCTTGCACCCCTGGATCATACCATCTTGCCTTAATCAGAAGCCTGATCAGTTGAGTTTATTACACAGGGTCCACCCCTCCCTCACTGTGAATAGTACATGAACCAGCCTTGTAATGGAGCTGAGATTTCCCAAGAACTTCAAGCAAAATACACCAGTTTAAGTAGAGCATAAAACAGATTTATTAACTACAGAAAGATGGAGTTTTAAGGATTATAAGTGGTAGGAATAAAAGATCAAAGTAAATTACCATGGAAATTAAAGATAAATTCACAATCTAAACTTTACACCTTATTACACTAGGGCGTAGTTCAATTATGCACACAGGAAGGCTTAATGCTCGAGCTGCTGCACATGTTGGGCAGGCTTAAGGTCGGGCTCCCCATGGCAGGAGAGAAGAAGACTCGGCCCCTGGAGGGGCAGGCTGGGGCTTCCTGGATCCCATTTGCTCACAGCCAGCGCCCTGCCCCCACTCCCAAGTCATCCATGGCGCCCCCAGGTCGGCCAGAATGGAGCAGCAGTTTTCACTGCACTATGTTCACTTATGGCTTACAGGCAACTCCCAGACTCACCACAGTCCACAATCTCGGCCAGAAAGGAGCCCACTCAGCATCACCATTGCTGCTTTTCCTTCCCCCCAGAACCCCGCTTCTCCTGGGCTGCAAGGAGCCATCCCTGGGATGCCAACAGGCAGCCACAGGGGTCTGTCTCCCAGCAGCCAACCGCACCTCCATGGGTTCAGCCCTCAGAAGGGCAGGTGGGGGCTTCCTGGATCCCAGTTGCTCACAGCCAGCCCAGCCTCCAACTCTAAAACCATCAGTCATGCCCCCAGGTTGGCCATAAAGGAGCCGCCATTCTGCACTTGGACTCAGCTTTGCTTCTTTTCCTTTCACCCAGAACCTCCCTTCTTCTCCTGGGCTGCAAGTAGCCACTCCTGGGAAGCCAAGAGGCAGGCACAGGATTCTACCTCCCAGCAGCCAACCACACCTCCCCAGGCTTTGCAGAATGAAGGGTGGTGCTCTACTAACCCCACTTAGCCGCACAGCTTCTTCCCTGCCTTCCTCAGCTCAACTTTCCTCTATTGCCCCATTCCTGCCTCACTTCCTCCTTTGGCCAGTTACGCAAAGGAGCCCAGCAGGAAGTGAGAGCCTCTATAGGCCAACCTCCAACAGCAGAGGTGGCCAAGCCACAAGCCTCCAAATGGTGACTGGCCTAACTACTCTAGGTTCTCCAGCCTGACACCAAGGTGCTTTCTCCACTGCTGTCAGCATCCTCTGTCATGCAGGGGTTGGAGTTATCCCAGGGACAGGCCAATAGGAAGAGTGCCCTTTCTGAATAACAAGGGGATGTGGGAAAAGGAAGCCAGCATGTTTCTGCCTGGTTTTGAGCCAGAGACCTTTTGCATGTTAGGTAAATGTGATAACCACTACACTACAGAAACTCCACCTACTGGGTTGTTGCTCACTCTGGCACAGACTGATGGACAAATCTAGAGAATGTGGTGGTAGCCCCTCGATAGGTCAGCTGGCAGGGCAGAGGACTGGAGCCAGCACTCAGGAAGTCGTCCTTACCTCGCCCGTGTGACTCCAGCTAGAGAGAGAGCTTCTTTTTCTTCTCCTTGCTGACAAAGAGCAAGAGAAGACTGAAAGGTCAGGTGGGCCAACTCCGTGCAGAAGCCCATGCTGTCTTTTCCTGCTGCATAGCCTGAAATGAGGGACTCATGAGAGTTAAAGGAACTGCTGCACTCTCAGAAAACATCAAGCCCGTGCATAAAGGAGGATAGAAGAGCCTGTTAGTCTAGCACGCTCCCAACTGAACTGTTTCAGCAGCTGCTAGGTTTCTTTTTGGCCTGTTACTTTTCTGTCTGGGATGTTGTTGTCAGCTGTGGCACAGAAAAAGGACATCATTGCGAGCTGCCCATGAAGATAAGATTAACTTTTGCCTTCCTTGCTCGGCTTTACTTGCTTCCTCACCCTATTCCTGCCTTAGTTCCTGTGTTACCTGAAGGCAACGGGGGCCCAGCAGTACGAAGAGGAAGTTAGACAGCTAGACCCTGGTGGCAAAAGTTCTACCACCGCTTGCCACCCCACTCTCTTCTCCCAGCTTCACATATTGACCGCCAGGGACTTGGTGCCCAGCAGCGCAACGGAAGGCAGTGGACAGAGCCACCCTCGCCTTGAAGCTCTGGCTCATTAAACCGTATCTTCAGTCGCTGATAGCCAATGAGAGCCCAACAGCGCTTGCTATTTTAGCACTTGAAAATGCCATTGGTCAGTCACTGGATCTCTTAAATGCTGTTACATAACAAATGAAAATAGAATCTCAGTGTGACATTCTGTACCTTTGGGGGAGTGTGCTGTAACCCCCATATTCCTCATTTTCATATAATCGTGATCTTATATACAGAGCATGCCTTGTAAGGTATGAGGGGAAAGGATATGATCTGCTGAAAGTCATTTCTCTACCCATAGATGTTTACCATTCATGCATATGAAGTTATGATAATTGTGCAGTGTGGTTATCACTATGCTGTAAGGTGGGGGAGTCAGCCAAATATTAGCTCCCCAGTGACAACAGCAAGGAAAGTAACCAACACCCGGACAGGGTGTCAAACAACCCATCAACAGTCATTGTTCAGCAAGGGAGCTACAGTGCAATCACTTACTTGCAAGAAAACACCCCAGGGGAATTGCTCAGACTTGCTTGGAGAGACGCAGTGATGCTCACCTGACTCTGAAGGGGGAGCAAAGCCAAGAGGGAAGAAAGGACATGATAAAAGCAGAGACATTTGCCATGCTTTGTCTCTCTCGTCCACCTACATCTACAGACACCCCCACACCAAGCAACTGAAGCGCTGACGAAAGGGGAGAGCCTGGCTGAAAAGCTGGCCTGTGGTGAGAAGCATCTAAGTTTTTAAGGGCACTGAAAGGGTTAATATCAGCTTAGAGTGCATTTTGCTTTTATTTCACAAAAACAACGAGCAGTCCGGTGACACCTTAAGAACTAACAGATTTATTTGGACACAAGTATTCGTGGGTAAAAAGCCATCTTCTTCAGATGCATGGAGTGAAAATTGCAGATAGAGGCATAAATATATATTGGAACATGATGTAAAGGGAGTTACCATACAAGGGGAGAACCAGTGTTGAAGGCTAATTCAGTCAGGGTGGATGTGGCTCTCTCCAAGTAATTGACAGGGAGGTGTCAATATCAAGAGAGGGAAAATTGCTTTTGTAGTGAGCCAGTCACCCCCAGTCCCTCTTCAAGCTCAAATTAATGGTGTTAAGTTTGCAGATCAGTTGTAACTCTGCAATTTCTCTTTGAAGTCTGTTTTTGAAGTTTTTTGAATGGCTTCTTTTAAATGGCTACTTTGAATGGCTACGTTTAATTGTGTTATTGAATATGAACATGTAAACGTGTTATGCAAGTCCCATGTGGTCTAGTGGTTAGGGTTCTCAGCTTTCACGCAGACAGCCTGGGTTCAATTCTCCACACAGGAACAATGCAGAGCTTCTTCTTGGAGGGGAGACAGGAAACAAAAAGAATGGGAAGGGATCCTGCCAGCAGCAGAGCTGGATAGAGTTGGGAGCATTACTGGATTTGACATGGTGCCATAGTGCTAGGCCCAAGCTCTGAAAGGACCTGTAACAGTAACTTCCTCCCCTCTGCAGAAAGGGAACCTCAGAGCAGCCAGGATTCAGTAGGGGAGCGGAGACCCCATAGGGCCCGGGGAGCTGTAGTTCCTTGTCCAGCTCCCTGCCCTGGAGCAGAGAAGGAACATTTCCCAGCATTCCCTTGGCTGCTATCAACAGGAAAGGGAGGGGGAAAGCTGTGAGACTCCAGGCGCTGCAGCTTGCTGTGGCTGGGGAGCGGGGTGCCACCTGTGAATAGGGAAGAGGTGTGACCAAGGAGTAGAAGGCTTTGGCCCAGGTAGAACCCTCAGAAGACTACCCCAGACAGGCTTAGGGATGCTGGTGTGAGCTCGCCTGGCAGCCCCCAAAGAAGGAACTGGGTGGACTAACTGGACAGGGCCCCTCTCTATCTGAAGCTGGGCAAGGGAGGTATGTGGATCCCACCAGAAGGTAAAATGGTAAGTAAGGAAGGGGAGGTTCTACTGGACCTTTACAGCTTCAGATACAGGACAGGAGGATTTCCACTTCTGAGCCATGAAAACAGAAATTGACTTTTCCTTTCCAGATGTATCTAATATTCACAAAGGGAATCCAGCCCCTGCCTTCCAGATCTGAACACCTCAAAATCAGGAGTGCTCAAGCTCAATTTGGGCAGCTGTTACTTCATTTCTCCCAAATCAAGTATGCTGATCCACTGTCATTTACTGTAGAAAAAGTAGGAGAAAATTGAGCAACAAACGTTGGGGTTTCACAGTGCTAACGAGGGCTGGAATTGCTATTTTCAACAGCCATTACACTTTCTTTTTTAGTTTTGTTTGTTTAAAAGGAAGACAGTGATAGTGCACTGGCAAATTCCCCATAGAAACAAAGAATGGAACAAAAGAATAATAAAGGCACCTCAACTTTCCTCATTTATGTAGGACAGTCATATTAGATGGTTCCAGACATCTTCCAATCACAGAAGCTGATAATTGTTCCACTTTACTGCAGTTCTGTAACCATGCAGGAACCTAGAGGAGGAAAGTGCCTAACTCCAGAGTCTTCAGCTGCCTAGGGCCAGTGCTGAGGATTTAGAGACCCTAGTGCTGCCCTTGCAAAGTTCAAGCATGCTCAGCCTTGGCATTGCCTCCGCTCCTGCGGCTAGTAGCTGCAGCTGTCTAAGGCTGGCCTCTGGCAGTTGCCCCATGGCTGTAGCTAGAGAAACTACAAGTGGCTCTATGACTCCTGGGGCCATTAAGCTAGAGCACCTAAAGACACTGGAGTTAACCTCAAGGAACGGAGGTCACCAGTAGGAAGGAATGTCGGGGGAGCAGGGAAGGCGGGAGCAGGTCAGGCTTGCAGAGGGAGCTTCCAGCTGGTTGGGAGCATGTCCAAAGTAGAAAGGAAACAAGTATGGGGAGAGGTGGTGGTGACCAGGTAGCAGACTAGCATGTAGATGGGAGCAGAGGGAGAGACGCTGGTGTCTTCAGATTCCCAAGGGCTAAGTCCTCACTTTGGGGAAATGGTGTTTGCAGGTGGCTTGCTCACATGGCAGGATGGGGGCTGAGGGAGGGATCTGTCAGAACTGATCAGGTGTCTGCTGGCTTTAGGACTTTGAGCTGAGACTAGGACCACATGCAGTGACTGGTGACATGGGGGGGTACTGGAGACATGGCTAGAGAAGGTCTGAATGAGGAAAGAGATAATCTGTGGGGAGTTTCCTTGGTCACTATGAAAGTTCTGCTCACTGTGGACACTGGTAAACCCACATGGGTGTACAGCTCAATAAGAAAACCCGCGGGCTGAGGGAGCTGTGTATGGCGATGCATATAGTCATGGAGAGGTGTGTGATCAAAATGAAAAATGTCTCTGAGGCTCAGTACCGGGTATACGAAGGCACCAATGGCACTGCCCCACCAGGCCCACACTCGGAGCCCACAGTGACTACACTGGGGCCCACAAATATGTTTGGTGCCAGGGCCAACAAAAGGTTAATCCAGCCCTGACTGCCTGAGCACTATTTCAGCCTCACATTTTTAGGTGGAACTCCCACAGTGAGAGATGAAGAGCACTCCACCGCAACACACACGCACACACTCGTCCTGGTGTTGGGAGGGGAACAGGCAAAAGGACTAAAGAAGAGATGAAGAGAAAGGAGGGAGGGACAGGTGGATGGAGGTAAAGGTGAAACACATAGGACAAACCCTAATGTCCCCATGATTCTAAGGGACAAAATCCCAGGTGCAGAATAAAATTCTGCCTCCTTAAGCTCATGTTTTCCATGCCTAAAATTCAACTCTCACGAGATTGATCAGACTGAACAGGTTTCACACCTCCAGGAGGCTCTTACCTTCTAAACAGGGACGGCTGTTTTCTAGTAAAATCACTACAAGGGAAGGAGAAAACTGGAAAGAGGTTTCTCCTGGCGCTCATGTCCGTGAACCCGAATACTCTCTCAGTCCTCAGACAGAGACCTGGAGAAGGAGACTTGCTGAAGCAAAGCCACAGGGGTCTCTGAGGTTTCCCTAGCCCCTGGCCCCTGACTGATGTCAGGATCTCTCTGTGAGGTCACCACCTGCTCACCAATAGTCTTTGACCAATAGTGTGAGGTCCTGCAAAAGGCCTTTGTGATGTCACTGCCACACCCCGCCCTTGCTGTGCCAATGTCCTGCCCCTGGCCAGGCACTTTGGAGCTTTGAGCTACTCCCTGTGGATCACCTCACTCAAGGAGCTTTCTATAGAGCATCCTCAGATGTCTAAGCACACGAGTGCCATGGCAATGAACTGACACACATGGCACCAAGATGAGATCATTAGTAGATTAACCTATAGGAGAAGGACACCCCAGCATTAGTAGGGGAGAAATCCCTACTGAACATGCATTACACCTAGCAGCCCCTGCGTGGGGTCTGGCGGGGGCTGCGGAGGGGGGAGACCTTTGAAAGGGATGGATGGAAAATGTCTGTGCAGCCGGGACATGGCCGGGGGGCGAGGGGAGAAGAGCAGGTGACCCCTGAGGAGCGGGGAGAAAAAGGGTGGGCTGAGATCCCCTCGGAATTACCACTGCCTCCTCCGTGGAGACCCCTCCTCCTCTCCTGTCCTGCCCCCTTTCTCCCTAGAGAGCAACAAGCAACATCCAGGCTGACACCCCCTTCCCTCAAACCCATGAGAAGTTCCCTGTTCCCCTCCCCCCATCGTGCCCCAATTTCTCTCCCCTTTGCCAATGGCCAGTTCAGATCTCAGGTTTGGGGTGTTTCCCCCCATTTTCACCTGCAGTGATTTGTCCTTGTCTACGTGGGAAATGGTTCCCCCGAGTGATTTCTGAACTGGGCAGAGGCTGGGGGGGGGGGCCTGAGACAGGGACACCTCTGGGCTGGGCTGGGGGGGGCCACTCTCTGCTGGCAACAGGGCGTGGGAAGGGCCAGGAAGGGGAGGGGGGAGCAAGTGTCCCCCATAGAGAGGGTCCAGCCCCAGGCTGCTACCAGTAGCACATTCCTATCCTGGCCGGGGGTGGGGGGGGCCTTTCTCCAGCTGGGACCTGCCCCCTAGGCAGCCCCAGGCTCTGACCGCACCAGCCCCGCCTGGAGCCCCCAGTGAGTGAGAGACCCCGGAGGGGGAGGGGGAGGGAGCACTGGGCCCTGACAGGAAAGTGACTCTCTCCCCTCAGATCTTGGTGTTTTCCTCTCATGTTATCAAATATGCAGTTTGTGACACAATTTCTTGGCG